>NW_006239113.1:251136-269406 GCF_000226075.1 Solanum tuberosum | reverse complement strand
TACTAGAAAAGGAGTCCTAAAAGGAGAGAATAAACCAAATATACAATAATATTATATTTTCCTTTCAAGAAAAGTAAAAACATTTATGGTAATGTTTTGTTTTTTCTTTAAGGAAAAATAAATCTT
Source organism: Solanum tuberosum (assembly GCF_000226075.1). Taxonomy (NCBI): domain Eukaryota; kingdom Viridiplantae; phylum Streptophyta; class Magnoliopsida; order Solanales; family Solanaceae; genus Solanum; species Solanum tuberosum. The sequence goes on along the minus strand of NW_006239113.1, from coordinate 269,280 downwards.
AAATTATGGTAAGAAAATCAGGGCAAAACCCTAACACTTTGTTCATCGGGACAAATTAATGAAAAGAAATCACCTTGTAAATTGATGGTTTTCAATCAACTGCGTCATTGACCACTAGATCACGCTCGTATCTATTCTTGTCAAGTTTTGTTTAGTCTTGTGTTTATTTTCATTATAATTTTCTTCTTTCAATCTAGAATCACAGCCAAACCTTTTAATAACAATTTTTTATTGCTAAAGTAAAATAATGTTATAGAGAACATTTAACATAATATGACATAAAAAATCAATTTAAATAGGAATTTGACCATTACAGTGAAATATTTTTATACATGACAATTATAGAGAGGTCCGACTATATATATATAGTATGATCTTCCACCTTATCTCTATTTTTTGTACTTTATGGAAATGCTATACAAGAACAATAACTACTCTGTGTGATCGCATGATTAAAATCGAGAAAAGGTAAATTGTATGTATATCTTATACTTACCTTCAAATATTTGATTTGGTCTACTTTCACAACAACAACAATAACATACATAGTATCTTATACTTACCTTCAAATATTTGATCTATATATTCTTGAGGTTGATTGTAGACTAACATGTTGATTATATATTAGGGCTTTTGTTTATTATAAACTGACCAATTTAATTAGTATATACTTATTCATTTTGGGATTTGTCAGACTTGTACAAATTCAATAAATGTGAAAGGTGACGATTTATAATCAATATCATGTGAGTTAATTGTAAATTATACTAGTCTATAATTAACTATCCAAGTGGTCGATTAAAACAATTCATAATTTGGACTATAACAAGGTTTTGGAATTTGGACCCTCCTCGAGCTCGTCGATTGAATACGTCTCGTCATTGCTAATGGTGGTCGTGAAGCTTATGAAGATTATGTTTATGCAAAAAAATAGATGATAATTTATAGACTGGGGAGTGACTATCTAATAGTTTAGGATATAAGATTTTGAGAAATTAAACTCCAAATTTGGTAAAAAAAAATGATTGGCATTCCTAAATTAAAAAAAAAAATGGATTGTAACTTTTTAAAACTTTATCCATCTTATCGATCGGGTCGGGTCGGTATTGAAGTTTATCAGTCTAACTTAGCGGTTATCGATTTGTAGACATGATAAACCATTATAAAGCCAATAGATAATCAATACTCCACTAAGTTATAATGGTTTAGCGGTTGATGAAAGTTTTTATATTTTTTGCTCTTTTTGCTGTAATTAGGGGTAAAATGTATGCAATGAACACCATCTATATAATAAAATCGCAACCCCCTTTGAGTAAGAATGGTGAAAAAGAAGACCATGTTATTTAAGAATTCTAATTTGTACCAAAAACACAAATTCTTGGAATTACTAAAAGAAATACTAAAAAAGATGTCTGTCACAAAAGGGAGGATGACGCATACACAATTTTACTCCCGTCCTATGAAAGTAGAGAGGTTGTTTCTGATGGACCCTCGACTTTAAGTGAAGCCTATCAAAATCAGTATGTAGAAGATTTTAAAAAAGTCTCCCAGGCCACTAAACAATATTTTCAGCTTCTGTATTATAAGTATTTATCAACACATGCTATATCCCACTAAAATATACATCTTCTTAACTTTTGAAAAATGAAAGATATAAATATATGTTTGGATACTAGGTTAAGATCAATATTGATCTTACCTTGTTATTGTTGTGAGATCAATCTTCTTGGAACTTTTTCAATGCCTTGTAGTTAAACCAGTAACAACATGTCAGATTGTTATGCCTTGGGGTGCATCGGTCGATTCGATTCGGTTTATGTATTATCGATTCGGTTTATTGGTTTTTGGTTTTTAAATACGCTAAACCAATAAGATAATTTTTTATCGATTTTCGGTTTATCAGTTTTGTTCCTTAACGGTTCGGTTTTCGGATTAACCAATATAAAAATGCTTATAAAATAAATATATGACTTCTCTAATAAACTTGACACGACAAGATAATAATGTAACTTTACAAAAGCTCATAAAATATAAATAATAATAACAAACATGAAAATAACTATACATGTGTAACACAAAGAGAAACTAAGAGGAATATGGTTCTTACTTTAGGTTAACGATTTGTATAATGTAAAGTTGTGAACTCAAAGTCACAGCGAAGTATGAATTGATGGCTAAATGACAAATACATAACTATTAAGATATTGAGATTAATATTTACTAATATGTATGTATATGTAAAAGTAGTATATTACTATTGTCTTAACTCTTAATGAGTTATCGGTTTACTCAATAACCCAATATTGAAAACCAATACCGAACCGATAACCCGATAATTTTTTTTATAAAACCATTAAGAAACCGTTAACCTAATAACCCAATTGCAATAAACCAATAACACTTTTTTCGATTCGGTTTATCGATCAGTTCGGTTTCTGCACACCCCTACGCCTCGTAGAGCATTCCAACCTCGATACGTTGAGGTAATGGTACACCCATAGCAGGCAATGCAGATCTGCAATTGCTATGCAAAACTTCATAGAAAGCAAGCATAGTTCTATCAAACCATCCACAGTCCTTACCAATATAAAACCTCGTCTTTCCACGAATATGGACCACTCCAGCAAGCTTTGCCTCTTCCAACTCGGAAACTTCATCGTCAACCTCCAACGAATTGGAGCAGTGGAGCACGTGAGCTCGTAAACTTTGGATGACTTGATTAACCAAATCATCTCCTTCAAGACTAAGCTTATCTGCATAACCATACCGAATCACACATCTATAAACCCCTCTGAGACCTAGTTTACTAACAACAAACCTTTCACCTGGTGCTACTTTAGGAACCAGCAAGTAACGAAGAGTTGTAAATACAGTAACTTTGTGAAGAGATCTCATGTTCTTTATGTAATGACCTAAAATTGGGGTTAAACCATCTTGGATATTTGTGTAGAAGAAGCAGAGTCCAGGAACTCTCTGAAGACCTGGATCGATTAGCAGTGTCCTTAGTCGCTCCGAGTCTATCTTGTGTGTCAATTCATACTCGAGTTTTCTCTGCCTACCGTAGAACCAACCAAACATAATGAAAGCAAGAATGAGAGAAATGGCAAAAGGGATCCAACCACCTTCGGGAATTTTTGTGAAGATTGCACTAACATATACGCTTTCCATCACAAAAAATACAACGAAGTAGAGCGCGACCAGAGCTGGTGGAGTTCTCCAAATAATGATCATAACCAATGTCAACAATATAGTCGTTATAAGCATAACCATGCTAACAACAACACCTGTAAGAGAATCATTTTAATTAGTTATTGCAATATTTACTATGCTGACAATACCAAAGAGTTGAACAGTTGCAAGAAAAAATGCAATTTATAACTTAATATAAACACACAAGATCATACATATATGTAATTTTATTTGAACAATGCTAAACAAGACAAGACGATTTTGTTGAACTTGATTTGCACCACATATATGTGCGTTATCACTACTCGTGAAATTTCTAATTGGACAATGCTAAACAAGACGAGACAATTTCTGAAAACAACGAACAAACAGAATGAGAAAATTCCGGTTCACAATTTGTTTAGCTCAATGCATTACACCAGGTACCCCTTAAAGTAAGCAAGTCATCACCAAGTAGCAGTAAATTAGGTAAAGAAAATGCTAGTAGTCGATGTTAACAACCACCATCCTACGAAGAGGAGTCGAGTGAAAGATAACTTCCATAAAGGGATCAATTCAGTTAAGATAGTCCCTAAGAATGAGAGATTAAAAGCAGAGGGTTTAGAGAATCTTACCGAAGGCATTTCCGATGTCTTGTCCATCTCCGAAAACTAGTATGACTGCAACACAGAGAATCATGAGGATGTAGTTAACTTCTGGTGAGTAAACCTCGCCTTCTTTGCTGGAGGATGTGTGAACTACCTTCACCCGAGGAAAATAATCCAACACAACTGACTGCTTAATAACCGAAAAGGTGGCTGAAATCAGAGACTGACTTGCAACTATTGCAGCTAATGTGGCTATCACAAAAATTGGCCAGTACACAGCAGATGGTATAAACTTGTAAAATCCATCAAAATGGTCATCGGGATTTCTAATCAGATATGCCGTCTGTCCTGCATATGTCAGCACCAATGATGGATATATAGTACAGAAAAATGCTATCTGCCAGAAAACAAGGTTCCTTAAATCATATAAACAAGCAAGAAGAAGAGACTAAGAGAAATTCCAAGACGTCGCAAGTATTTTTACCCGAATTGAACTCCTGTTGAAATGACCAAGATCAGCAAACATTGCTTCAGAACCTGAAAAATTAATGATATGATTGTACTATTAAACAAAGGATATTTTACTAATCTGCTTGTCTACATTCTAACATCTTTATAGCCTTCCCAAGGTGCGGGAAACAAGAAGATCAGCATCTGTTGAAAACAAATAAAGGATTTCCCTTTTAGTTAGTGACTGCAGGGACATTCCATATTCTTTATAATATTTTCCACCTCCACTCATCTCCTTGCGAGTTTCTCTGGATATGAAACAAGACACCAGGTCTAAGCTTTTCCGGCCATGGGTAGACATTGCACACATGATAATTGGTCCAAAATTTTGCCCAATCTTAATAGCAAAGTAATAGGGAAAGAAAGTAAAAGAACTCAAAACATGAGGAAATGGATTTATATCTTAATCAAAATGAAGAACTTTTGCAGACCACACCAACAACAAGGCTTACCTGTAATGCATAGGACAGTACCACCAAGATATATCCATCCTTGTTTTCCCCCTAAGAATGAAAGATTAAAAGCAGAGGGTTTAGAGAATCTTACCGAAGGCATTTCCGATGTCTTGTCCATCTCCGAAAACTAGTATGACTGCAACACAGAGAATCATGAGGATGTAGTTAACTTCTGGTGAGTAAACCTCGCCTTCTTTGCTGGAGGATGTGTGAACTACCTTCACCCGAGGAAAATAATCCAACACAACTGACTGCTTAATAACCGAAAAGGTGGCTGAAATCAGAGACTGACTTGCAACTATTGCAGCTAATGTGGCTATCACAAAAATTGGCCAGTACACAGCAGATGGTATAAACTTGTAAAATCCATCAAAATGGTCATCGGGATTTCTAATCAGATATGCCGTCTGTCCTGCATATGTCAGCACCAATGATGGATATATAGTACAGAAAAATGCTATCTGCCAGAAAACAAGGTTCCTTAAATCATATAAACAAGCAAGAAGAAGAGACTAAGAGAAATTCCAAGACGTCGCAAGTATTTTTACCCGAATTGAACTCCTGTTGAAATGACCAAGATCAGCAAACATTGCTTCAGAACCTGAAAAATTAATGATATGATTGTACTATTAAACAAAGGATATTTTACTAATCTGCTTCAAACATCTTTATAGCCTTCCCAAGGTGCGGGAAACAAGAAGATCAGCATCTGTTGAAAACAAATAAAGGATTTCCCTTTTAGTTAGTGACTGCAGGGACATTCCATATTCTTTATAATATTTTCCACCTCCACTCATCTCCTTGCGAGTTTCTCTGGATATGAAACAAGACACCAGGTCTAAGCTTTTCCGGCCATGGGTAGACATTGCACACATGATAATTGGTCCAAAATTTTGCCCAATCTTAATAGCAAAGTAATAGGGAAAGAAAGTAAAAGAACTCAAAACATGAGGAAATGGATTTATATCTTAATCAAAATGAAGAACTTTTGCAGACCACACCAACAACAAGGCTCACCTGTAATGCATAGGACAGTACCACCAAGATATATCCATCCTTGTTTTCCATTTCTTAAGAAGAAGAGGACAATGTAATGGGGTGATATTGCCTTAAATATGCTCGGATAATGCTTTATGATACTGTATATCCCAACGAGAGGAGTGGTAACAGTCCATGCACCCATGATAGGAGAGAACAGGAAGCTCACTCGTGAAGTACCAAATTTTTGCAGGAGGAATAGAACAATGAGAACGATTGCTGAGAGACCTTCGACCAACGCTGCAAGTAGCAAGCAGAGAAATTGTGAATATCGAGAGGGAGAGATGTGTTTACATAAATGGGACAATAAATATGTTCCGCATGATCTAGTGTTTAAAAAGGACTTGCAACCTGTCATAAAAAAAGACTTACAACTTTCAGAAACTGCTCTGCGTCTCCTTTTCATCAATATGACTTATTGACCTTAAAGTGTTCAATCATTACTTCAAATAATTACTAGAGCAAGGATTCAAGTTATTTCAATTAGCTTCCAGAATCGGACTCATGTAACATCAATATGTAAATCTGTGAAAGGTCGTCTTTTAACAAGCACAATACCTTAAAACCTGAGAAATTACAAGAATCAAAATTGTTCTTCTACCACTTCCCAATTACCCTCAAAATCATAAAGGCCTCCCCGTTCAAAGACAATTTTTTATTTATGACAAGAAAACCCACAGCTGCTACCCTTCGGGTGGGCATAGGGTAAACCCCGCTTCAGTGTAATAGCCCGCAAACCACACAGGAGCGGTAAGCCGCACTAGGAAAGCCCCGTGCAACGAGCTCGACTGAGAAAGCAAAGAACAATATGTACCATACTACATGTTGTCATACTTACATTTACTGACTGAGGAGAATCGTGCTCTTAAGCCATCCATTGCAGACAACACTAACAGAAAGAAGGGACAATTAATGAAACCGAAAATGAAAGAGGGAAAACTGACAAGCACTCAAAAGGTTGCTGAAAGTAAACTAAAAGGCCCAACACAAGCTAACATACCTGAGATGGCAGGTGTAAGTATGCCATCGCCAATAAGCATGCACGTACCCAACATTGCGATGAAAAGCAGTACCCTTCTGGCAATCAAACTCCTCTCACAAAATTTACCCAACCTACTTGGCTTTTTCGATTGGTTAACATAGGAATGGCTTGAATTCAAACTGGCACTATTTGAAGAAAGAATCCCAATATTTATATTCCTGCAAAGTAATGAATAAAGAGCAAACGTTCCACCTACAAAAGACCATGTTCTAGAACTAAAATTTCGATAATGATCACATCAAAAGCGAAATGAAGAAACACTGAAGTGTCTTTCAAAAGGAATTTCGACCAAAAGATAAAGAAAATTAAGAATGGAGTCAACATTATAAACATCCTTCATTAACACCTTCAACATTCTCCAAAAGATTAATCTTTCTTTTAGTATGAATACAAACAGACAGTTTCTTAAAACTCGAGTCACCTCACTACTAGAAATAAAGGTTTTTCCCACTTGCAAATAAGTGGGAAATTTGTGCTATAACATATGATTTTTCCACTCATTCCCCACTGAACCAGCTCCACTGGGAAAATGCATGGTGGGAAATAGATTCTCAGAAATATTGAGAAGTTTCCTATTTTTTCCATATGAAACAATTCCCATTTTTTTCAATGGGAAAATGTTGTCGTAAGTAGCAAAAGTACAAAGAGAGAGCGATCAGCAATACCTTCACCCTGATCATCAGCTTGGAGAGCTATGGTAGCATATTTGACAACACCAATCAGACTTAGAGTCCAAAACATTATGCTGTATATCCCCAAATAATCATCCTCAGTTGGAGACTTTAATGGCATTGATGGATATACATAGAGTGGAGATGTGACAAGACCCCCAAAAACAACTCCTAAGGTCTTGTATGCAAGTACCAACGTCTCCCATCGGCTAGGGTCCTAAACAAATATAGTTTCCGAGTAAAAACAAATGTCAAAGTACATCCTAGTAGAGACAACTTAACTTTGAACATAAAAACGTTTGTAGAGTCAACCATCACCATCAACAACAACTTTGTGATCAACAACTTTGCCGCAATTGAAAGATACAGCTATGTATGATGAAGGAATTGGATTAAGGAAATACCATCATCATCAACAACTTCACCTCAACTCACAATATACGTGGAACAGTTGAAATATCGAGAATCAACCATGATTTTCTTCGACCGAACTTTGTTTATATGTCTTTTAAATATTTTATGTTATTAATTATTGTGATTTATAGTAAGTTACTCGGACTCTCCAAAAAACGATGCACACCCGTGTCCAGAGGCGAATCTAGGATTTTTCGAACATGGGTGCACCAAGTAAAATGTATTGAAGTGAGAATTGATCCTTAATCCTCAAGGTCAAAAGCTCAACATTTAACCATGTGAACCATTTAGACTTCTTGTAGTACGGGTGCAAGAATATAATATTATACAAAATCTTAAAAAATATACATATAAAATATCTAATTTTACGAAGAGACCACGGGTGCGGGTGCCCTATTTTTTGGATGTAAATTCGCCACTGCCCGTGTCGGATCCATCAAAAATACACTACTTTTTGAGGATCCAACACGCACCCGTCGACATTTTGAAAGAGTCCAAGTAACATAGATTTATACTACTTTCGACGTAGTTTCCAAGTACTACGTTTGTTTCAATTTGTTGTCTTACTGTCCTTTTTTAGTCCATTTAAAAAAATACTCTATTTCTTCACTCTTTACTTTCAACTTTTCATGACATTTAAAACCACAAAATTAAATAACATTTGATAGATTCCACATATCTTTAGTTTAAAGACCATTCAATTCAAAACTCAGTACACACAAAAAAACACTAGGTTATTCTTCCCACCTGTCCGAGCCTTGGTGGACAAAGTTATTTGGTACCTTTTGCTCGAGGTGACAGGTATCGCGTGAAATTAATCGAGCTGCATGAAAAGCTGACCAAGACACTACCGTCATCAAAAAAACAAAAGACCATACAATTCAAAAGTCTTTATTAAATTTCTTAAACTCCGTGTCAAGTTAAAAAATGGAAAAAAAAATCAAAACAGACAAAGTGTATATCATTTTTAAAAAAAAACTCAAACGCCTTCTATGTCTGAATTCATAATCAAAATTTAAAACTTTTGAATCACGAAATTCCAACTGTATCACGTAAACTAAAAAGATAGAGCAGTAGTTTGTGTGCACTCCGACTGAATGAATGTAAACATACAATGGAAGTTAAACACAGAGAGAAATCAATATGCTACAAAACAGAGCACAAAGTTCCATTTTTAAGGGAAAAAAAAAAAACACAACACAAAGAGATGGATATACAGAGCGCGTGGAACGAGATGAACCACTGAACCTTTTGGTCATTGTTAATGGTTTCGCCGTCATGCACCGCCACCATAACGGCTGCATCTGACTGCACCGCCGCTGCTGCCGCCGTCAAGTCAGACCGTCCGGTTTGTCGATCCATAGCCCACTCAATCCAATAAAAATCCTCAGACTAAAATAAAATAAGGCGTGAGGGTGGGGGGTGGGGGTCGGGGCAGGGCACGTATAGCTTATTGCAGACTGAATTACTGAAGAGAGAGAGTAAATTTATAGTCCCATACGTGCTTTCATATGAAAAGATAAAACGCGTTCTAACAAAAAATATTTTTTGTATTTAAATTAAAAATAAACAAATGAGTATGGGCTCATTTAGTATGAATGATAAGGTATATTCCCTCTATCTATTTTATTTGTCAACTATATTAAAAATAGTCATTAATAATACTTGTTCAATTTAAAAAATCAATAAATAATTTACTCTTATTATTTAATATCTAATATATTTTTCAAAGTACTAAACTAAATAATTTCTTAGTTCATTTTTACTTACCATTGTTTGACTTGGTACACTCATTAAAAAAATAATCATTGATATACATATTTTAACACACTATCCTTACTAATTAATGTTTAGTATTGGGTCTTGAAAAATGATATGAAAAATAGTATTTAATGCTACAGATAAAACATGGAGAAAAAATTATTTTTTCTTGATATGTCAAAAGTAATAAGTAAAAATAAAAAAATATTTTAGAAATAAGTGACAAATAAAAGTGAATGATAATGTAATAATATTGTCTCTATAATATATTATTTCTTAAGATGTACATCAAGTTAATTGTAAATAACTATTGTTGAGTAAATGGTGTAACTAATTTCAAAACTAATTTTAAAATAAACTTATTCATATCTAATTAGAATAAAATTACAAAATAATATTATTTTTATTTTATATTAAAATAATATTATTTTTATTTTATATTAAAATAATATTATTTTTATTTTATATTAAAATAATATTATTTTTATTTTATATTAAAATAATATTATTTTTATTTTATATTAAAATAATATTATTTTTATTTTATATTAAAATAATATTATTTTTATTTTATATTAAAATAATATTATTTTTATTTTATATTAAAATAATATTATTTTTATTTTATATTAAAATAATATTATTTTTATTTTATATTAAAATAATATTATTTTTATTTTATATTAAAATAATATTATTTTTATTTTATATTAAAATAATATTATTTTTATTTTATATTAAAATAATATTATTTTTATTTTATATTAAAATAATATTATTTTTATTTTATATTAAAATAATATTATTTTTATTTTATATTAAAATAATATTATTTTTATTTTATATTAAAATAATATTATTTTTATTTTATATTAAAATAATATTATTTTTATTTTATATTAAAATAATATTATTTTTATTTTATATTAAAATAATATTATTTTTATTTTATATTAAAATAATATTATTTTTATTTTATATTAAAATAATATTATTTTTATTTTATATTAAAATAATATTATTTTTATTTTATATTAAAATAATATTATTTTTATTTTATATTAAAATAATATTATTTTTATTTTATATTAAAATAATATTATTTTTATTTTATATTAAAATAATATTATTTTTATTTTATATTAAAATAATATTATTTTTATTTTATATTAAAATAATATTATTTTTATTTTATATTAAAATAATATTATTTTTATTTTATATTAAAATAATATTATTTTTATTTTATATTAAAATAATATTATTTTTATTTTATATTAAAATAATATTATTTTTATTTTATATTAAAATAATAATTACGAAATAACTTATTCCAAAAAAACGTCTCCTTTTAAGATGGTTCGAAGAAAAGAGGAAGGCTTGACTCTTTTACATGAGAAAAAACAAGACGTTGATAAGATAACCACTCTTTTTTTGGCATATAGTATGTTATTACCTTTTTTACACAAAAAAAAAAATGATAAAATATGTACTAAGTCAAATTTTTATTTAAAATAACTAATTTATTATTTTATCAAAGAAAAAAATAGTCATTCGACACTTTTAAAATTACTTTTTTCTTCTTCTCTTCGTTCGTCGAAATTATTTTCTTCTTTTATCTTTATAGTCATCTTCTTCTTTTTTGACAAAGATAAAACTATTTTTATCACTAACTATTATCTTGTTTTGTTTTGGTCTTCGTTTTCGTTTTCGTCTTCATCTTTTGAATAGTAAATCATCTGCCATACTTCGTTTATTACAATTATTATTTATCATCAACAATTGTTGTTAATTACTATTGTCAGTCGCTATCATCATTAGTTACTATCTAGAACTATCATCATTGGTCATCACCCAACACAAATATCCCTAATCGTCACTGACCACAACCATCTCTAGGCATATATCACCTCCAATTGTCATACAAATTTTTAAACTTATTGATATAGTTTTCGATATATTTAATTAACCTTTAAATAGAAACAAATTTTGTAAACTCAAATGTTGAGAAAACAAAGCATCTTAATTATTTACTAATCAGATTTAACACAACAATTAAATCTTAAGATACGTCTTAATATTCATATGTGAATTGAGATTCAAATATTTTATTCTTACAGTATGTTTGGTATGAAGTTTTTCAATTTTTTCATGTTTAATTTCAAATCTTGAAAAATAAGTTCCTTAAAGATGGGAAAATGACCTGGCTAATTAAAACAATAGGAAAAACGATATTTTTAAAATCAAAATTTTCTTCACCCCATCCCTCGTAACTCTCATTCTCGCCACTCCCACTCCCACTCCCACCCCCACCCCACCCAAATAATATTTATCTTAATTATATACAAATATATTTAAAGGTAAAAATTATAGCGGATGCAAATTATCGTGAATTCAAAAAAAAATGTAAATAAGCCACTTATTTTTAAAAAAAATATTTTCATCCGTATCAACATGGATGAAAATTGTTAGCAAGTGCAGTGAAGAACTAACAAGTTGTATGATTATGTTAGGTATATCATTTAAAAGTTAGTTACAAGCTGATGAGGTGGCAGTAGTTAGTTACAAAGTTGTTAATAGATATTTTGCACTTTTTCATTGATAGTGTAGTATAAATGGGCATACATGTACAGATTCATTGCATCAAGACATTAATACAATCTTCTATTCTTTCTTTCTTCCTTCAAATGCTCTGTAATTGCTTCTAGTTCTCAACCTCCATTTATGGAGTTATCATGGTATCAGAGCCCTCAATCGTGAAGGGTTAAACAACAAGTAGTTAAGCAAAAGGTGCTCAGGTTCACCGTTGTTCAAAGGTGGATTGAAAGGAAGCATCAAAGGTAAAGCTTAACAACAATGGCGAATGGAAGTGCATATGAGGAAACAAGCTCTGGAAATGGAACTTCAACTCAAGTTGTATTCCCAGTAATTGATCACAATCATCCATTATTTCTTCAACACACTGATACTCCAGGTAGTTCTCTGATCTCTCTTCAGTTAACTGGTTCAGAAAACTATGTTTTGTGGAGTAGGTCTTTTAGGATTGGATTGGTAGGGAAAAGCAAGATAGGCTTTGTAGATGGACGATTTCCTAAGTCCATGTTTGAACCAATTTTGTTTGATCAGTGGGAAAAGTGCAATACTATAGTATTAAGCTGGATTATGAATGTTGTACGACTAGGACTTCTAAGCTCTGTAGTGTATGCTTCAGATGCACGAAAAGTGTGGCTAGATCTGATAGAGAGGTTTGATACAGTAAATGGATCTAGGATTTTTCAATTGCATAAAGAGATTCACACACTGGTGCAGGGAACTATGTCTGTTGCTGACTATCATTCTAGGCTAAGAGATCATTGAGATGAATATGATGCTCTTATGCTTTGTCCTAGTTGTCCCTGTCCAGAGTCAAAGAAATTTGGTGAACACTGTGACTATCAAAGACTCGTATAGTTCCTTATAGGACTAAATGAGTCCTACTCAACTCCTAGAAGTCAGATTCTCATGATGAGTCCAATGCCAACACTTAACAAGGCTTATGCTCTTATTATTGATCAAGAGAGTCAGAGAAATCTAACCAGTTCTGCTTCTAATAGCTCAGGGGTGATAGAAGGAACAACAATGTATACTCATAGAAGCAACACCTATAGTGGTGGAGCAGGTACATCTAAAAACTCTTTTCCAAGTGGAGCAGGTGGTTCATATTCAGGAGGATCTAGTGGTGGATATAACAGTGGTGCAAGTACTTCTGGAGGAAGTTACAAAGCCAGGAAATCATTGGTTGTGTGTGAACACTGTGGGTGTAAAGGTCATTCTAAGGAACAATGCTATAAAATTGTTGGATATCCTGCAGATTTCAAATCTAAGAGGAAGTCAAATATGTATGCTAATCAAGCTACTACTTCAGAGGAGTGTGGGCATGAGGTCAGGGGGGTCAACAACAATTCACTCTTAAATCAATTAGGAGATGGTGCAGGGTCAAACAATGGCACATTCTTCACTTCAGATCAATACCAACAGATACTACAACTCCTTACAAAATCTGGAGGTGACCAGGTAAGAGAGTCTTCTACAAACATTGCCACTGTTGCAAATGCAAGTAGCTCTCTTACAACTCTATCTTGTAGTATTAGTTGTAGCAGTAAATGAATTATTGATACATGAGCCTCTCATCATATTACATCTAACATGGATATTGTTGACAAAGCTAAGAAGACACCTCCTCATACAGAAAATAGGGTACATATACTAAATGGAAAAAATGTGTCAGTATCATATGTTGGCAAGTCTTATATGTTCATAGATCAGTCCATTTCTAATATTCTCTTTATTCCTGAGTTCAAGTGCAACTTACTATCAGTTTCAAAGCTCACGAAAGAGTTATAGTGTATAGTAGCATTTTTTCCTGACTTTTGTGTTTTCTTAGACCTCTCCACTGGCCAGGTAAATGGGATTAGTAAAGAAGAGAATGGACTCTACATTCTTCATGAAGAACCAAGTAACACTCCAAAGAAGTTAGTCAATACTACTATTGTAGTTCCTGTATCTGCTAAGTCTGTCTCTAATGATGTTTGGCATAAGAGGTTAGGACATGCTCCAATTGATGTAATAAAGAGACATGAGTCTCTCAGATCTTTAAACTTCATAGACCACTTTCATTACACTGTGTGCCCTGTAGCTAAACAATCAAAACTTCCATTTTCTTTAAGTGTTCATAACACTACTACTGTATTTGAGTTAATTCATTGTGATTTGTGGGGACCTTATAAAGTTCCTACTCATAATGGAAAGAGGTACTTTGTTACAGTTGTAGATGATTTTAGCAGATACACTTGGGTGTTTTTGATTACTTCCAAAGTTGACACAATAGTTGTAATCAAACATTTCCTTACAAGAGTTCAGAATTTATTTTCCACAAGTGTTAAAACATTTAGGTCTGACAATGGCTATGAGTTTCTAAGTATTGAGTTTTAGAATCTATTGAGTGAAATGGGCATTATACATCAGACTACTTGTGTCTATACCCCACATCAAAATGGGGTTGCTGAAAGAAAGCATAGAACCATTCTTGATATGGCCAGAGCTCTAAGGTTTCAAGCATCTATACCTTTGAGGTTCTAGGAGAGTGTGTCCTCACAACTGTGTATCTTTTAAACAGACTTCCTATCAGGTTACTAGGCTACAAATCCTCATTTGAGAAACTATATATGCATCCTCCAAACTTATCTCACCTAAGGGTATCTCATTCTCGCCACTCCCACTCCCACGCCCATCCACCCAAATAATATTTATCTTAATTATATATAAATATTTTTAAAGGTAAAAATTATAGCGGATGCGGATTATCCTGAATAAAAAAAAAAGTAAATAAGCCACTTATTTTTAAAAAAAATATTTTCGTCCGTGAACATGGATGAAATCATGAAAACAATTAAGGTCTGATATTTAGTTACTTGTTCAAATTGGGGAGAAACTTACTCGCACCGGGTGTTTACACCAAATCAATACATGCATGCCATGTGTTTAAATTTATCCTTCATTTTACTTAACCTTAAGTAATTAACATGTGTTTTACTTTATTAATTCACATAATAATAAAAATTGTATTAGTTTGGTGTAAACACCCGATGTGGGTAAATTTTTTCCTTCAAATTGTACTCAAAAATACCAAAATTCTTTTAAAATGCAGAAAAACGTGGACACCGTTTTGGATGGAACGAATATACTAACAACGATTTTTGAAATTTGGATTTATTACATTTAGTTCAAAGAAATAAATTTATATTATATATTAAAAGTGAAGTTGAAAGTAGGAATAAATTGCATAAAATTATAAATATAATCTTTCATATTAAACGTAATTTAAGATGATTAAAATAACCATAGCAGGTAATATTTTTTTTCTCTTTCCACATTTTTATTCTTAAACATTTTAAATGTTTTTAAAAAGTTGTAGTTTATGGAACTCTTTTTATCTAACTTTAATTATGTAGATTTTGCTTTTAAAAAGATTAAGAATAAATTTGTAAATACTGAAATGTATAAATTAATATTCTTTACGCATTTTTAGTGAAATTACCAAAAATAACCCCAACAAACACATATTCTTATAGTAATTTTACTAATACAGTTGGAATACTTGAAAATCTGTTACATATCTCTAAAATATAAAATCAATCTCTTTGTCCCCTTATTTTTGTGAATTAGGAATATCTTTTTTAAGTTTGAATTTCTTCATTTGGATTTTTTTCTGTTCCTCAATTCCTATCTCATAAATATAATACGAATCAATATATTAAGTCATTAAATGAGTGAGTCGTTGATTACTGAATTATAAATTGTATCCTTATGTGATTCATACTGAAGCATATACTAAAAAAAATATAGAATCATGCACCTAACTAAAAGCACGTGGCTCAATTACGAAGACTTGGTTTGATTTGTTTGTTTCTCTATACTATATTATTTAGGTATGAATTTATAGGACTATGACTCTTTTCTAATTTATAATTCTAAAATATACAATAATAGTGATAGCTGAGGATTGTTTTATTAATTCGCCAAATGTTGCCTCGAGTCTTTGACTAGGTTTTGCAAGTTTGTTTTATTTTTCTATTTTGGTGCAAACATGTAATAGACCAATTACTTGGTTTAAACGGGTTCTATGTGTATATTTATTTTGGTACGAGTCATACGACTATAACTCTTTTTTAATATATATTTCGTATCTTAAATTATCTATCCTGATTTTCTTTTATAACAGTTCTTAAGAAATATCAATTAGGAGAGGTTTTAACTATTTTATTTTTTACTTGTATTTAAATAATAGTAACATTACCACATAATTGATATGATAAGGTGTTTATAGTTTTCAAAAACAATAAATCGCAAATATAAAATGAGAAAACATAATTAATATACTGTTATCTTGAACTTTTTAAAAAAATATTTTTTTAAATCATAACAATTAATTTAAGACAGAGTACATACATGGGTGATTGTTGGAGGATTTTGGTATAATAATTTAGGTAGATGTATATGGTTTTGTTGATTGCATTTGTATACATTTAAAGATTACTATTACTACTTATATAGAGAATTATCTATCATTGTGTTTTCATCTTTGGATAAGTTCGAGTCGAGTCGATTGTGACGTGTCTAAGGAGGAAGGGAGGGCTCATCCCACATTGAAATAAGAGAAGAAAGTGGAGAGTTTTATAAGACATAGTTAATCCAGTTAATATAATACACATATTTTTGAGACTTAATATGACGTAAATCGAAAAACAAATCTATATAGACCTAGTTACTTATATAATATCAATCCTCTAAATTATTTATTTTTGATATTATTACCAATCTATCATACTAAAGTAATGTAAACAAATCACCTGGACTTGACTAGAATATGAAAAAGAACTAAATTCCAACCGCAATGTTTATTTTAGTTTTGTCCTTTCTCATTTAGTCTATTGTGACGTCTCTAAGGGGGAAGGGAGGGTTCATCCCACATTGAAACGAGAGAAGAAAGTGAAGAGTTTTATAAGACATAATTAATCCAGTTAATATAATATACATATTTTTGAGACTCAATATGACGTAAATCGAAAAACAAATCTATATAGACCTAGTTACTTATATAATATCAATCCTCTAAATTATTTATTTTTGATATTATTACCAATTTATCATACTAAAGTAATGTAAACAAACCACGTGGACTTGACTAAATTATGAAAAAGAACTAAATTCCAACCGCAATGTTTATTTTAGTTTTGTCCTTTCTCATTTAGTCTATTGTGAATGAAAAGCGATATGGAATAAAAAGTTAGATATGCTGAATTTAATGTTACTTTTCACATATAATTAAGCTTGATTCCTTTTATCTAAAAATATCTCTCTCTCTATTACTATATAAGAAGAGGGAATAGCACACGCCTCTGCGTCAACACGTGTGCTCCCCTCAAATTGACCAAAAAAACATTCACACACAAGAGGAAAGTCCTCATTAATAGATCCATCTTAATTACCTAATCATAACCGTCCACGTGGCTTTCCTTTTCATTATTGGAAACTCAAATACACCCAATGGGTCCCACATATTATTCTAACCCTACAAAATACATTAAAAACATCATATTATAATGTCCCCATTCACTCATTCCTCTTTGTCCTCTTTCATTACTTTACTACAATATCCGTATTAATATATTTATCTGATTTTAACTTGATATAAAATTCTAAATGAATATTATTTATAAAATTTGATGATAATAAATTAAAAACATTCACACAATTAAGTCAAAAAGGAGAAAGAGATGGAATAATTGAATACATTGGGCATTATATTTTAATTTTTTCCTTTTTAAATAGTACTAAAAAATAAATTTAAAATATTACAAATTCGATTAACTCTCAAAATTTTACGCGAATTGTATAATTAAGACGAAGGGAATAACATATATTATTTGAAAAATTAC
>NW_006239113.1:248241-248503 GCF_000226075.1 Solanum tuberosum | reverse complement strand
GACCGGTACCGGTCCGGTTCACCCGTTGGTCCCGGTCGACCCGGCCCGGTCCCGGCCCGGATGAACCGGCCGGTTCGCGGGATCCCCTAACATTTTATTTTATTTTTTTTATTTTTTTTTAAAATTCTATCCGTTGGGCAACGGCTAGTGGGGCCCCCCAACGGATTTATTTACCTTTTTCACTTCCCCAACAATCCCTACCACCCCCCCTACTTTTAATACTTTAATTTAAACCCTCAAGTTATCATAAATACACTTTAAC
>NW_006239113.1:225934-243661 GCF_000226075.1 Solanum tuberosum | reverse complement strand
TATAAAATATTTATTTTACCCTTAATGAAATAATTTACAGTCATAAAAATTTATATAATTCATTGAGGAAGTAATATATATTGGGCCCGCGCTGGCGCAGGAACCTAATATCTAGTATATATATAAAGGAGAATATAGAAATGCTGATGTGGCATGCTTCTAAGGCGAACATTCACATTTATCCTTTTTTTTGACATTTTATTCTATTTTTTTCTATCTAATTTAATGTAAAATGTCTAAAAATTAAATAGTGAATTGTTACCTATAAACTTAATAGACTCATAAATTATGCCATTTAACAACTAGAAAGCCCAAAAGTCATCATTTGAAATATAAGAAGGAATCGTACTGTTGGCTCATCCAATGCATTATGTCAATTTTTGTGTTGTTCTGGAGTTGCACCACGGTCGACAGGTAATTTTATTTTTTTTCAAAATCTATTCGAATTGAAAATCTAAAATAGTTACAAAATCTATTATAAAAATGTAAATTATGTAGCCAATAACAGGTTTACATGTCTCTTTGTGCTGTTGTGGAGTTCCACCATGGTTGACACTTGACAGGTAATTTATTTATTTTTTTAAAAAAATACACTATTGGAAATTGAAAATTTAAAAATAATTATAAATTTTATTATAAAAACGTGTTTTGAAAATTTTGTAGTCAATAACAGGTTTACATATTTCTACATGGTTGTTTTAGATCCCTTATGTCTATTCTGTTTTAGTTCTTAAAATGTTTGTGTTTAACTCAATAACATAATAACAAACAATAAACTTCGCAAGCATGAAAGCTCCTTTGCTATACCAAGCCATAGTTAACATTCTATTATTTACCCTTTTTTTTTTTGAAAAGTTAATTCTATTTTTTTGGGCTTTTTTTCTGCTTCAATTTAAAAGGTACGAAAAAACTCTACTAATAAATATAAAATTACTTATCTTTTGAGCGAGGAAACACATATAATTTATTTGAAATATTATTCTTGATTTATTTTTTTCCTTTTGGAATATGTTTTCATTTAATTTCTACTAATAGTTTTTTCCTAAATAATTTTCTTTTGCAGTTTATTTTCCAAGAATGCTATTTAATTTTTTATAAACCTTTTTTGCTAATATTTATCAAAAAAAATAATTAAAACTACTATGATATGAATAATCAGTATATAAATACTAATATCAGCCAAATAAAAAATAATGAGTATTATATAAAGTTGGATATGAATTCATGGGTGATCTGACATTTCTTTGGCTAAAATTACATTTATCTTCTTTTTTTCTTTATTTTTATGTGTTAATGAGACGATGAATGACACAATTATTAGTACTCCTACTTTAAATTTTTCCTTATTGCACATTTTATGTGTTGCTTATTGGTCCATTTCTTTTTCACTCTCAATAGACTTTTGCCCGTTATTTAATTACAATTAATACATTGAATATTGATTCCATTATAACTCCTAAATGTACATATTTATTTTAATTATTTCTGTAATTATTTAATATTTGTAACTCATTTATTGTGATTGAGTCTTTTTATCTTCATTTTGCTTATCTGCATTTTTATCATATTTTGATGGAGATATTCAATTGTTTAGCCTTAGAAAAAGATGATAAAGACTTCTTCAAGTGAAGAATGAAGACAAAAGTTGCAACTAGCTAAAAATTTGCAAATGATGTCAATAACGGGTGAATAGGTAAATCTAGAATACATTTTTGATGCCCGTGGAAGAATTTATGTATTTGTAATTTCTTTGGACAAAAACAGTTACTTCAATGTAATTAATTCTATTTATCCTATTTTTAATTATTGTTTTGGTGATTTATTAATATGTTATTTTGACTAATAATAATATTTTTGATCTCCACGGGGTGAAATTTTGTAGAATGACTTTCTTGATGCAAAATGCAAATATTGAAGTATCAATCATCTATTTTATGTTTCACACTTTTGTCACATTGTAAATTCTTAAGTTAATCTCAACCATCGTCATAAATTCATTAAAAATTGTAGGTTTATAAATTACGAGTTTCATATGTATCAATAAAATTCTTCAAAAAACTTATATATCATGGCATTGGCTGAGGAGCAACAGGAAAATAGAAAAATATGTAATTTTTTTAATATAAAAAATGGAGAAATTAGAAATTTTACTACTAAGAATGGTGTTCCATCTTGAATTTTTAATGAATCGCAAGAGGAGGGAGCATACTCAACCTCATTATGGGTGCTTTGGATTTGAAGACTAAAAGTATATGCTTAAAAGCGGTTGTTTGGTGTATTACAACTTCATCTATATGCGAAATTCGAGGAAGGAATGAGCCACAAGAGTTAATTGCATGTAGAGCTGTCAAAATGGGCTTGGCCCGCTAGACCAGCCCAACCTAACCCTTGAATTAGATGGTGTTGGGCTCAATTTTTGCAACCCATTTAGGAACGAGGCTTTTTAGCCCAGCCTCATTTGGCCCGCTGGCCTCGTAGGCCCAACCTGCAAGCTTCAGAGGCTAGCCCGCGGGCTGTGAATTTTAAAAATATTTATTATATATATTTTAAGTAGTGTTTTACTTGTTAAGATTTTGTCAATAAATAATTTTAAAATACCAATATAAAATCAAGACTATATTTTTTACATTTTAGGATCATTAGCCCACTAAATTTTCTTATTAGTCCAAGTTCATTACTCCATTATAACTAAGAATCTTTGACCTCTTTTACTTTTGGTTTTATGCCTAATTTTTCATTTCTCCTTTATTGTCTTGTTTATGAAAATAGTGATTTATGTAATGTTTTTTGCTCTGATGAAACTTATGAATGTTGTATTCTTGGCTATTATGTATTTGTTTTGTAAATATTCACTGAAGTATGTGTAATTCATCAACGTTCGTATTCTTTCTAAGAGGAAAATGTTATCCGTTTTTTGGTTGAATGGCCAACCCGTGGCCCGCTTAGGGCTGGGTTGGGCTGCTATTTTATAGGCCCTTCAATTAAAAGGGTCAGCCCGTCCCAACCCATTTAACTCTCTAGCCCGTTAAGATTGGGTTGGGTTGCGCCAGCCCATTTTGACAGCTCTAATTGCATGTGGTCTGTCTTACATTTCTGCAATAGGCTATTTTCACGACTTGAAACTGTGAAAATTTGCAATTCGTAAATATTTACAATTCTTCAAATATTTAGGTATTAAAAAGTACTTATTCATAAATCCAGTAAAGCTTTTCATAATTGCGCAAAGCGCGAATACGTTTACTAGTATATATATAAAAGAGAATGTTAGACTTGATGATGTGGCATGCCTCTAAGGGCTAGAAACCTATTTTTCTATTTTGTAGTTTTTTTGGCCATTTTTCCTCATTTTTGAAGACAAAATATTACTTTAAGATTTTACAAAATATTAAAGCATAATATTGAATTCTCTCCTTATTAAAGAATAAACATAAGTATGTATTAATGTTGCACAAAAATTTCTGCCAGAAAAATTTATCCCTTCGGCTTCCCCATAATCAACATTTATTATATTTATTACTCCCTCCATTTCATATTAATTTAATTTTTGAAGTTTTTCACACCCTTTAAGAAAAATAAATTAAGACATAAATTGAACATAGTTTTTCATTTTTACCCTTATTAATTATTATCAAATTTATGATTAAAATACTAAATATTAATTAATCACTAATTCCAATACTAACTAATAAAGAGTAAAATTGGAAGAACACTCTAATAGTAGTCTTGAAAACCGAACAATAAAGTTAATTTGAAAAGTAAAAAATGCCTCAAAATTAAATTAATATGGAATGGAGGGAGTAATGTTATTGGTACTCTTCATTAGTGTTGCACGTATTTTTTATTCGAGAAAATTCATTTCAATAATCCCCTTTTCCTTCCCAATAATTAAGTAGTACTCCCTCTGTCTCTAATTACTTATCCACTTTTTTTTTTATAGTTGTCCCTAATTATTTGTCAATTTTGACAAATCAAGAAAAGACAAAAAAAATTTATCTATTATACCCTCAATTAAATGACTAATTACTTTGGAAAATGCAAAACTTTTCATCCACTTCATAATTAATAAGGGTACAATGGTAAACTCACTATGTCATTAATTGATTTCTTAATAGGTATGCCAATTCAAAAGTAGACAAGTAATTAGGGACAAAGAGAGTATTTATTAATAGGTTTTAAATGTTACACCTCTTCACATTCTTGCACTCAATAAAATGATAGAAGTTTCGAAACAAAGCTCCAACAACTTCTTCACTATGCTAGGTGAAAAACTCATGATGCTACATTTTATCAGGTAATATTAATTATTATTTTTATTTGATGAATAATGAATAATTGTATTGACAACTTCTTTTATGTGAATCAAAGGAATGTGCTTTATACATATTCACGGTTATAGTAAAAGCTAAACATCAAAGCTTGACAAGACAATTACTTTAAAGTAAAAGTTTCTCCTTAGTTCATACTATATTTCTATATTATATTATTTTTTTATAATAATTATATATCTTTTCTTTAATTGCTTAGTATCATTTTTGCTATACATAAGTTTGTTCCATTACTTGCAGAAAGTGAAAAGAAAAATATGTCAACTGGCTACAACAATTATTCAAAGTATAAAGGAGATATTAAATCAAAGGTCATCAATACATGAATGAGTTCTGACTACAACAATTTTTTTCTCATTTTTTTACCATTCTCCTAATTTTCTAAATATGTTTTTATTATTAAAACCAAAAAAATAATCAAAAGTCACTACTTAAAATACTTCTCCTCAATATACGTTACTCATTTTTTTCAATTACTCATTGTTAACTACCACTAATTGTATTTAAGTCTCTTTAATTTGTTAGTTATCATTTTAATTTAAAAGTCTAAATTTAACTAAATAATTTGCCAATTAATTAGGGAAAGACAATTACTATAGAAGACAAGGAAAGATGAAAGAGGTTAGATTTCAAATAGGTGATGAAAATATTTTTACAAATTTTTCTTTTTGATTATTTAAAAATAGAGCGCAATCTTTAACTAGCAACAAGAACTAGGGGAACAAGAAATAAATGAAATAGAATAAATAAATAAATATAGGAAAGATTGAAGGAACTAATGGTCCGGAAAAAACAAAAAGAGGAAATAGGATAAGAGGGTAGGAAAACGGAGAGAAGAAGAAAATGATAAAAAAAAATCAAGAGAAAATATCTTCTTTTTCAAACTAGAGCTTACTATTTAAGATATGAACAATTGAGGGGATATTAGATAATGGGAATAGAAAAAAAATTAAAAACAAAAAAGTTAAGAAACTATATTAAATATACATTTCATTTCTACTTAATTTCTACCTTTACTTTTCATTTCATGCTTACTTTATTTTATTAGAAATAAAAAATTTACTGTATATTATGTATATTATTGATTTTGCAAGGATATCATGAAAAAATGTTATTATCTCAATTATATTTAAATAATTTTATTTCTAAATTTATAAATAGTTTTATAACCGCGCGAAGCGCGGAATGTTCACTAGTTATATATATTACGTAAATATAATAACGAAGAAACTTCTAATTCTCTGAATATCATAGAAATGGGAAGGCCTTTCATATTATTATCACATCAAAAGTCATTGATTTGTTCTTTTCCTTTTTTGAGCTTTGCCTCCATCAAAATTGCTTTGAATCTTCCTTTTTTTATTTCTATTCTTTGTATTTGTCTTTTGATATTTTGTA
Organism: Solanum tuberosum; assembly: GCF_000226075.1. Lineage (NCBI taxonomy): Eukaryota > Viridiplantae > Streptophyta > Magnoliopsida > Solanales > Solanaceae > Solanum > Solanum tuberosum. The sequence goes on along the minus strand of NW_006239113.1, from coordinate 237,938 downwards.
CCTACATTAAAAAATAATTAAATAATATCAATTATATAAATTGTTTGAATATATTACCTTTCATATCTTCTCAAGTTACTCCTTTCATGTCCTCAAATTTTCTAGACCATTAATAGTAGTATGAATTTATATTATTTTTTAAAAATAATAAATAATACCTTATTAGTTTTCTAAAGTAACAATTATTCGTCATTACTTTGAATTGGCTTAAAAAAGTAGCTAAAATATGCCTTCAAATGTGATGTTACTAAGAGACCGTTTGAATTGACTTAAAAAAGTAGCTTTTAAGTCAAAAATATAAAGTCAAATTGAAATAATTTTTAAGTCAAAAAATAAAAAGTAGGGGGAGACCTACTTTTAATTTTTGATCCCCTACTTTTTATTTTTGATTTATTTTAAGTCATGTTTACCTTGTCAAACACTTCTTAACTTTTTTGAAGTTATTTTTTATATTTGACAAATACTTTCAGAAGTTAAAAACTGACTTAAAAGTAGGTTTGACCAACTTTTAAACCAATCCAAACACCCTCTAACTCAGGCATATTTTAACCTTTCAAATATGATAAAGAATAAGTGTCACTTTAGAAAAGCCATAAGATGGTAATTATTAGATTTTTTTTCAAATATATCCTTGCTACAATTAATGGTGTAGAAAATTTGAGAAAAGAAAGGAGTATAATTTAATGGATTTCTTAAAGAATGTACAAAATATTAAAAGACAAAATACTTCTTAGTTGAGAAAAGAAAAGGAGTATAATTTAATGAATTTCTAAATGAATGTACAAAATATTAATAGATAAAATACTACTAAGAACAGAAATAAAAAGGAATTCTATAGAAATGACCTTGACAGGAGAAATGAAGAAGATTTTGGGGATATTTTGATTTGGGTATACTATTAGGGTGTTAGTGTGTGGGTGGGTTAGATAATTATTTAGGCGGATCTTTTTTAATCTGGATGGTCGTCTTCTTTGTGGATTAAAATTAAGTGAATAATCGGGTAGATGCACATGATGATGACACGTGTTCGTCCGCTAGTGAACTACCATTTTTTATAGTTCGGAAGATATATTTGTTTTTTCCCCCTCCTAAAATGAAATTAGTGTAAAATCACATATCCAAACGCTAACTTTTATCTCTTAATTTCATATCGCAACATAAAATCACATGTCTAAACGCCTATTTAGAGACAAAAGAGACATCTTGTTAGATAAAGGTTGGAGAAGAGGAAAACTGACTTACAAATGTTCTTGCAAAATCTCAAAGTAAATTTGAACTTGAGCTTCTAATTATAATATATGAACTGAAATTCTTGTTCAAAGGGGTTTTGGCGTTTGGGCCTTGGGGTTTGAAATTCTTGCTCAATGTGATTTTTAGAGTTTGAGATTCTTGTTCAAAGGGATTCTAGGATTTTTTAGGGTTTGAGATTTTTGTTCAAATTCATAAATTTGTCTGAACTAGGATTTGGGGCTTTAGTTCAAAGTATAGATTAATCTCTCTTTTATTAGTTTATCACTAATTTATTATAGAAGATCGCCACTGACATAAAAAAAAATAACAAGTGCAGAAATATAAAAAGAGCAACAAACATATAGAAATGAAAATCTATTATATAGATAGATTGTGTTCATTGCATACGTTTTACCCCCAATAGCAACAAAAAGATTTAAAAAAAAAAGATTTCATCAACCACTTCCACAAATGAAAGTTTTACAATAAACTAAAACAAAAACAAAAAACATGCTACGGGGATGGTGGTGGGGTGAGGAGATCGTCATGCTCGATGTTGAGCCTCTCAAGTATTACCCGTAAAAAACGGGTCATTCGCAGGGGCGGCTCAACATAATTTGTGGCCTAAAGCGAAATTTTTATTAGAGGCCTAAAATCTATATAAATTTTATCTATATCTATTTATTTTTCTAAATTTTTAGATGTAAATTACTACTTAATATCTTTTATATAAATGATTTTTCAAATACTTTTTTTTAATTATTAGTTTTAAGTAAGATTTTATCAATTCAACATTGAAAAACATCCTTTTATTGAGACAATTATTATATGAATTATTAACACAATTTTATAAGTAATATAAGTTGATAAACTTTAAAGATAAGAGTTAGAATCATAGAATCTGATTCAAAAAGTTGATAACTTGGTATACCTACTTTAATATGAAAATTAACAAATAAATTTAAAAAAAGAATTTGTAATGCACTTTGTTCAACACTTTTCGACTATTGATTCATATTTTTGAGAGTTTATTACTCTAACTATCAAAGATTTGAAGAAATAGAGTGCAAAAAGAGTTACAAAGGATAAATAATGTGAGTGTTAACGAAGAAAATGTAAGAACCCAAAACAATGTTTCCTTAATTTCTTCTATTTGAATGAGGTTAAAATACATATATAATTTTTTATTTACAAAAATTTGAGGCCCCCAAAAATTGGGGGCCTAAGGCCAATGCCTAAAATTTTATAGGCAAGAGCCGGCACTGGTCATTCGCCTAAGATCCCTCTCTAGCCGTTCACGATCCTCAGCAAGACCCCTGAACAACCTATCAAGGTCATTTCGAAGGACAAGGAGGTCGTGGTTACGGAAATGATGGTGAACCCTCCTCGTTGTTGGTGGTGATGCTTGAATACGTCTAGCCATTGTCGATGGGGGTGGTAAAGCTTATGAATTTATTATGAAGATTATGTTTAATGCATGGAAATCGATGATTTATAGAGAGTGAACATATGATAATTTAGTATGTAAGATTTTGAGAAAGTAAATCTCCATACTTTGGTAGAAAATTGATTGACATTCCTAAATACAAAAATAAAATAAAAATTGGATTGTAACTTTTAAAACTCTATCCAAGGGTGTAGGTTGTGTATCGATCGGGTGAAGTTGGTTTTAAAGGTTCTTTCACCTTATATTGATTTTTTTGAACCTGCTTCCACTCTCCTATAAGACCACTAAGAGGGATTAGTTGTTTAAAATCGAATCAAAAACAATAAATCAAATTTAAAAAATAGTTATTGGTTCATCAGTAATGGTTTATTGATTTAGCGATTTCGATAACTATTTTAATTTGATTTATTATAGGATTATTGATTCTTAACGGTTTAAAATTTTGTTTAATGGGCTAATCGATAACCCGATATATAGTGACTTTATAATTTATATTTATTACCATTCGGTATATAAAGTCCTTCACTAAGGGTTTAGTATTCATACTTTTATTTCTAGTTGTCTCAAATTCATGGCTACTCTACAATGTTTAGCGTTTGCTTTTGAGCAAAATACAATTTATCCCATTATTGAACTTTTATCTCAAACTCTACTCTACAATCTAATAACGATTTAATTAGCATATCTATAAATCGATAATCGATAAACTTCAAAACTGAACCGATACGCAAATATTCCATTATTGGACCTTTATATTTGTGATTGTGATTACTTGCAGCCCAATGATACTCAAAAAAGTATGGGCCATCAACGTATTGGGTCCTTATCGTCCTGGTTTGGTATTCATTTTGGAAATTTCAATAAATAATACAATTAATATCCCTAATAAAAGAGAGATTATTTAGTTTTCAAAAACTAAGCAAAACTTCCTCTTTTTCTTCTTCAAAATATACTAACCTTAGTAGTCAGTCATACATGCATATCATAGTTGTCATACATACATACATACATCCTTCGTCGGAAAATTATGTCATATATATATATGTCAAATTCTGCATTTAAATGATATATATATATTTAAAGTTGGACATCCTTGACAAAAAGCTAAACCTTTGGCGCAGTAGTAATGGGTTCGAACCTCAAGTAACACAATTTTATGATGTTATCTATTTTGATAGCCACACACCATTATTCTTGAACACCCTTGATAAAAATTTTAGCTCCGCCAATACATACATACTCTAATGACTATACATATTTGAACTACGCCTAACATACATTGACATGCACAAGACATACACACAATGTCACGACCCAAAATCTCATTATGAAATTGAATGTGTTTAGTTTAGGGATATTTTTATCCAAATATTGGCTACTCAGTGCAAATTGACTATTTTTTAAATAATTACGTTTTAAAAGAGTCCCCCTGAAACCTGCTATTTGTGCACTTTCCCCTCAATGAAATGAAATTGGATTTGGGCCAATTAATAACCAAAGGCCTATGGGCCGAAAAAACTAAGCCCAGTAGAATCCTTTTATATTGCTTCTCCATCACAAAACCCTAATCTCCATTGTCGAGCAGCACTGACGGAGAAGAGCAACAATGGGTATGTTTGTTCATTTTTACGTTTTCTGTAGTTTTTCTTTCTGCTCATACTTTGAAATATCTGTTAAACCGCCGAATTTGTAGTGTAATTTGTTGAACTGAACAAAGGCAGATCTAGCGTTTGAATCACTGTATATTTATTTGCGTCTATGCACATAGAGATTTGTTCTTAGCGACTAGATTTAAGTTGAATCGCAAGGTCCTTATGGTGTAATAACAATTGCTACTTATTTTAGGTTTTTTTGTTTTTTTACTCATCATGATCAATGCTATATCGTACAACTTTAGTCTTCTGCCATGAACAGTGGATTAAGAAGAAATAATGGATTCGTTCAAAATCTAGTTGTTTGTTGTGATAGCGGAATTGTTGTTGAAAAATATCTTCAATTACAATGTAGACATTGAGTTGTGCTTAAGACATATAGTTGAATACTTTGGGCATAAGTACCACTAGATATCATCCCTGCGTTTTAAAGTGACTTGTATTATCATGAGCAACGAAACGAGTACGCGAGCACAGATAAAGCATTTAATTTAACTCACATTACAAGGCAATATAGTTTAATTTTAAAGCCCATTTCTGCTGAGACCAAGTTAATAATTGGTCATGTGTAATATCATTATAGCTACAAGTAGTATAATACTGTTGTCTCAGTTTTTCTGGGAACAAATGGTCTTAGTAGTAATAAAAACACATGTACTGCAAGTAGAATTTAAATTACTGCATATTCAATTATGCTGCATTCCCCCAAAGAATGTCTTTTTTTATTGCAAAAAGCTGTCATATTTGAAAATATGATTGGTCTTATATTTACTCGAGAAGCTGGATAGGTTGAAAGTTTGAATTAGACAATGTTGTTTTGGATATTTGTATTGCTAGAATAGCTGTTGATGTTTGATTTTGGTGGAAATGTAGGTGCTTACACTTATGTGTCGGAGCTATGGAGAAAGAAACAGTCAGATGTTATGAGGTTCTTGCAAAGGGTGAGGTGCTGGGAGTACCGCCAGCTCCCATCTATTGTCCGCGTCACCAGGCCTACCCGTCCTGACAAGGCACGCCGCTTGGGTTACAAGGCCAAGCAGGTACATTTCTGCCGTGTCTAGCAATTTACTTAACCACAGATATATTTCCTTTTTGCAAGTTTTGTCTGTAAAATAGTGAGTTTGGATATTTAGTGAAAATGAAGTTTGAGATTTATGTTCTTCTCAATAGGGTTTATCTGTTAATTGTTTATGAACTTAAGTCTACTGTTATTTGACTCACTCTTAGATACTATTTTATTTCTCTGTTATGTTTGAGTCATTCGTGGTTACTGAGATGCTTGTGCAATTGTGCTATTGTGCTGCCTTTATGTGTAGTTTGTAGAAGCAAAACATAGAAACACTCTGTTTCTTATACCCTTTAAAGGAAAAGTATTATGCAGAAGTCGTTCTTTTATAATGTTAATTCCACATTTGCTTCTTTTCCATAATATGTACTTCAGAGTTGTGATTTAGACCTTATCTTTCCAGGGCTACGTGGTCTACCGTGTTCGTGTGAAACGTGGTGGAAGGAAGAGGCCAGTTTCCAAGGGTATTGTGTATGGTAAACCCACCAACCAGGGAGTTACCCAACTCAAATTCCAGCGCAGCAAGCGATCTGTTGCTGAGGAGCGTGCTGGTAGGAAATTGGGTGGTCTTAGAGTCCTCAATTCTTACTGGATTAATGAGGTATGTCTTTTAAACTTTTAACCTATTTCTTCTACTTGCGCATTTTTTATCTTCTCAGTGCAAAGTTAATTGCATTTGTAATTGAGACAGAAATTCAGTCATATGGCAGTTGAATTTCTTTTCTATTCATGCAAATACCACTTTGTAAATGGTTCTATTTCGCTGACTGAGACTTGGCTTGATGTTCGGAACGGAATTACATTATTCTTATCTTGTCTAATGCAGGATTCTACCTACAAGTACTTTGAGGTAATTTTGGTTGACCAAGCCCATGCTGCTATTCGCAACGATCCAAGGATCAACTGGATCTGCAACCCAGTGCATAAGCACAGAGAATTACGTGGTCTCACTTCGGCTGGTAAGAAATACAGAGGACTTCGAGGAAGAGGACATCTCCACCACAAAGCTCGCCCCTCAAGAAGGGCAACCTGGAAAAGGAACCAGACTCTATCTCTCCGCCGTTACCGTTGATCTGATTGACCTTTTTGAGAGATTGTCGCTTTGCTTAATATTTTTGCATTATCTGGTTTTTAGCCACTTTATCTTGAGACATTCAGTTGTTTACAATTTTGAACAACTAGTTTATGTTGTTGGTGAGGCCTGAAAGAGTTTACTGAATTCAAACAATAGATTCTAGTAAATTTTGTGTTGGAAGTGTCCATTTTCTTTGCTTATAATATTAATTGATTGAAGTATGACTCTAAACAAGAGTATCATAGATGAATGATACAACTCGTATTCGTCAAATACAGTCTATATCTAGCTAGGGATGGCAATAGGTCGGGCTGGGTTACAGTGTATGTGGGGCAGGGTTGGTTAGATCTTTTGTGGGTGCGGAGTGGGTTTAAATATATTTTTTCAAAAATTTAAGCGGGGCGGTTGCGGGTTAGGAGGGATGAAGAATCCTTAAATTCTCTTTTCACATAAATTTTAAATCAGTTTTGCACATGTTTTGGCACAAATCATATGATAGTTTTAAGTAAAAAAAATGGAACTGATCGAATATTTATGATTTTTTTTTTGAATGGCCTAAAAACTAGAAAGAAGAAAAAAGTATGTCACTATTTGCAATTTTTGCTTATTACATCAAATGTATCTAATTCAAAGCTACCAAAAAATATGTTATTGACATTTTAAAAGATGAGTATTAAAAAATTGCATTTTAATGCAACACTAACAGGTTAATTTAGCTGTTAACATTTAACAAATTTCAAACTTTTAAGTTAAAAACTTGTATGCCTATCATTTGAAATGTTTTTTACTAATTATATGGAATTGGGCGGGGAGGGTTGAAAACAACTAATCATGCTACGTGGAGTGGGGAGGGATGGATCAAAATCTTAGCGGGTTTAAGCGGGTTTGCCCTGCACCGCCCCATTGCCATCCCTATATCTAGTCTCTCCCAAATCTCAATCTCATCTTTCCTCTATCTCACTCTTGCCTGCCTCTTCCCTTCCTATAACAACAAGTTTGTATCAAATACAATTTGTATTAGCTTGTATGCATTAAATTGCAGTCTTTGCTTCTCTCCTTTAGCTTTCGTTATACAACTTGCATCTATTGTCTCTCTCGAATCTTACTTGCCTCTCTCTTCTCTTTCTCAATCTCATCTCTCCTCTCACTCTCGCCTGCCTCTCACCTTCCTCTAACAACAAGTATGTATCAAGTACGATTTGTATGCATTAGATTGCAGTCGTTGCTTCTCTCCTTACGCTTTCGTTATACAGCTTGCATGTACCATCTCTCCCGAATCTTACTTGCCTCTCTCTTCTCTCTCTCAATCTCATATCTCCTCTCACTCTCGCTTGCCTCTCACCTTCCTCTAACAACAAGCATGTATCAAATAAAATTTGTATCAACCTGTATGCATTAGATTGCAGTCGTTGCCTCTCTCCTTCTAATGGTAGCTTTCGTTATACAACTTGCATCTACCATCTCTCCCGAATCTTACTTGCCTCTCTCTTCTCTCTCAATCTCATCTCTCCTCTCATTGCCTCTCACCTTCCTTTAACAGCAAGTATATATCAAATACAATTTGTATGCATCAAATTGCATTCATTGCCTCTCTCCTTCTAACTTTAGCTTCCATTATACTACTTGCATCTAGCATCTCTCCCGAATCTTACTTGCCTTTCTCCTCTCTCTCAATCTCGCTCACATCTCTCTTTCTTCTAACTACAATTATGACTCGTAATTAGACAAACTATAGCTATAAATCTCTAATTAAGCCTAAACTATGATCATTTTTTATAAAGTTCCTCAACCGTCTTTTATATGTTTTAAATGAGTAGCCCAACTCCAAAGCCCAAATTATCAAGAATTCTGACCCGACATAGTAATTGGGAGTATCCAGAATGTTCTACACCAAATACATTCAACATAGTCTACAATCTTTTTGTTTTATAGACATTTTTGAATTATCCTTTAGTTTGTTAAAATGTAAATCGCAACCCTCCTTAATCAGAGTTTTTGAGTTCAAGCCATGAATATGAAAAATTATTGATAGAAAGTGCTACACGTGGATGGGGCTATACCCGACGCGAATCCGATATAATAGAACTCAGCCTTTAGTCTGCTTTGAATGATCCTATCTGCACTTATTCCATCTATTTAGTCAATGTAAGTGATTTCATACGTCAAAGTCTAATGAGAAGATATTAAGAGTCAATGTAAGTGATTTCATACTCCACAAATATCAACTAGAATAGTTGGCAAAGGCAATGCAAGTATTGAACCACATATGAGAAGAAGAAAAAAAGAAAAAAGAAAAAGTAAGCAATCACAATAGAATAGCCATAGGTAATTATTTTTGAGGTGTTTCACACCCTTTAAGAAAAGTAACATTTTTTCAAATTGTAATTATGTCCAAACACAACTCTAATTTCTAATATCGTTTTTAACTTCTTTTTTTTCAAATAAAAAAAAACACATTTTTTTTATTTCCAAAACGTACAATTAATTATTTCACTCTTTGTAATGCCGATCCAATCACACAGCTTTACAAGAAATCAGAAAAAAAGTTGGCCTCTAAAGTGAATATTCACACGTTCATGTTTTTTTCTGTTTTAGCTCTTTATGTCTTTCTTTTATTTTTTTTTATTTTTTTGGTGGGGATAAAGAAAGATTTTGCTAAAATGGGAAAATATATTCAATTTTTATAATTATGAACACTGAATGAAATCGTTGAGAAGATTCAATTTCCAAGTAGGAATGCATAGGTTTTTTTTCATAATACATTATTTCACTTCTTGAATTATTGGGTCAAGATGCCCTACGACTTTAATAGCATTTAAATTAAATCCACTATCCTAGTAGTAATATATTATTGGAAGATTTCATAATATGTTTTAATTACACACTACCAACAAAACATTATTTTTCTACTAAAAAACATTTAATGCCTATTCCCACAAATATTTTAATTGAATCTGTAAGAAAGGAAAAGAGAATAATGTTTTCACATGAAAAAATTGAAAAGTTTTCCACTATTTTAATAAGGATCTATTTTTCACTATGCATTTTTCTGATAAGTTGGTTCGATGAAAAATGAATAGGAAAATTATATTTTATATTGCACAAATTTTCTATTAATTTACAGTGGGAAAAACCTTTTGTTTCTGATAATGTGAGAACCAAAAGAACAAACCAACAAGAGAAAGAAGAATAAAAAAAAAGGACGTATTTTTGTTAAGACCTCAATTCCTAGGTCAATAATAGGAAAAAATTTGGTGAAAAGTTGTGATTTGAGTATAAGTAAGTTCTAGGTTTTCTCAAAAATGTTGTAAGTAATTCAATCTCTCAAAGAATTGTTGACACTCAATCATGTTATCTATACGTTAAATACTCTTTACTCAATTGTATCAAGGCCTATAACTTCGTCTAAGAAAAGTTACAAATATGCATTCCAAATTTATTGGTTGCCATATTTTTTTGATATATTTGTACTCACCATTCAATTTTATTGATATATTTATTCTTAATTTTATTCTCATATTTAGCATTTACGTGATACATAATGCCTGTATATAATTTTATTCTAATTTCTTCCAATATAACCCTTCTATTCAACTTATCTAACCTAATAAATTAATTTTTTAGTTGAATTAAACAAATAAATGTAAGTAAAAGATAAAACTCAACTATGCTGTGTTTACCAACTATAAAAAGGAGGAGAAAAGGAAAATGGTTAACTCTCTTTGATAAAAATTGTAATGATCCGAAAGGTCATTTTTTATAATTTTGTATAGTCATTTAACTATAGTTAATTAATATGCGGATAATTTATTTATTATTAATAATAATGGGCCAAGTCTGAAATATTAAAATAGGTTAGTAGGAATTATCACTTTTAATACATAATTAATTTAGAAAAGAAAAGAAAGAGGTGGAAGAAAACTGACCAAGACGTGCGACTAAAAACAAAGAAGCTGGAAAAAAAAAGTGAGGGAATACTCTGGCGCTGTCGCATGGGAGCACTACCTTGGTAATCATTTTTAATTTGATATATGTTGCAGATGATTAGCTAATTCCTAATTAACGGAGGGTCATAGTATTATTATTTTATTATTATTATTGGAGGGATAAAGTGTAGCCTCAATGTTGAATTCAAATCATATGTGATGTTCGTGATTTAAGAAAAATAATTTGCAGGTTTATAAGCGATTGAATAATGATTAGTTAATAATTATATAGTGATTACGTGATATGTTATTAGTTAGCTTTGGAGAAGTTAATGTTAATGCTTCCTTTGGCAGTATGCCAATTTCAGTGGGTGGTGATTGCAACTAATCATTAGTAATCCTTGGTCAAACTAAAGTGATTAAAGGAAAGGTGTATGGGTGTAAATTCTACGTAGTTGTTACTATTTGATGGGTTAAGTTCATCGTAGGAACATTTTTATAGGTATGATCTAAGTTCTCGATTATTATAGATTAGGTGAATGTAATTGAATAATAGGTGTACTGTATAATTTGAATACCATTGGATTTATGATATTTGGAGGAAATTAGACTTAACCCTAGGCTTGAAACTTAAGAGCTTGATTAGAGATTTGGGGTGAGTTTTTGGGTCTAGGCTAAACCTATGGTAATATGGGTGTTGTTAGTTTTGAAATCTTATTGTTATTATGTATTTGAATAGATTTCATTGATTTTGAAGCTCAGCGAAAAGGAAAGGCTCAAGTCTCGAATTTATTGTTCGATTATTTGAGGTAAGTAGATTTCTAAACCCTTGTTAAGTGTATGAAATTCGTGTATTTCCTTGTAATATGTGTTTGGGGATAATGAGACCTAGTGATGGGTTGACTTGTCCACATTGATTAATTCTAATGATGAAAAAAAGGGATAGTAAAAGACAATGTGACTAATTGTTTGGTGTGATGTGTTGAGAACGGTTTGAAAGACTTGCTGAATCATTGTTGATGTTGTATCATGATTGTGTTGTTGTGAATTGTGCAATGTTATGAAAATGGTCATCTCTTCATTATTTATGTGAACATGTCATTTGCATTGTTCTGAGACATGGTTGTGAAAAGTGTTATGTGAATTGAGAAATAATAAGAAATTAAAGAGGATGTACAATTTTGAGGGACGTGTCGCGCGCCGCGACTGATACTATATTTCGAGGGACGTATCACGCGCTGCAATGGATACTATATATCGAGAGACGTATTGCGCGCCGCGATGGATGCATGGACAGATATGTCCCCCATGGGTCCCGAACTGAGAGACAGTGGGTGTGAATCATAGGTCAGACATGCATCACTATACTTGACATTGCATTTCATTGCATTGCACATCATTATCATTGGTGAACTTGATCTTGTGTGTTGCTGATCTTGTGAGTGCCTTTTCGTGAAACTTGTGACTGATGAATATTGGGCTTATTGTTGAAGATATGCAATTGTTAGAGTGTTGTTGTTGAGGATATGAAACTATTGTTGTTGTTGAGGATATGAAATTATTAGAGTGTTGTGTTGAGCTATGTGCTTTGTAAACTGTGAACTGTTA
>NW_006239113.1:224090-225928 GCF_000226075.1 Solanum tuberosum | reverse complement strand
ATATATGATTGTTAGAATGTTGTTGTTGAGATATGTGCTTGTAAATTGTGAACTGTTAGGTTGGGTTGGTTTTATGCAGGTTGTAGTTATGGAGGTTCGGTTGGGGTGTAAGGAGTGCCCGTATTCTATCCCCTTAGTTTGTGTTTAGAGGTTTAGTTGCTGAGTACCGTGTGGCTTGGTACTCACCCTTGCCACTACATTTTTTTGTAGGTTACTAGCCCGGACCTTTGTGATATTTTCTCTTCTCCTTGTCTGAGGCTTCTTGTGGAGGTTTGTGAGGTAGATGCTTGTCATTTCAGCGGACCTTCTTTCTCCTTAATTATGATCTTGTTCTATTCTAGAAATAATGTCATTTGAAACTTGTATTTTCTTTCAATTTTGTTATAACACATTAGAGGCTTGTACATGTGACAATCAGATTTTGGGGGTATTTTTGAGTTGATTATAAAAATTTCCGCATTTTATTGTAATGGTTGAGTTTTAGGCTGACTTGTCATGGTGTGATAAGACAAGTGTCATCACGTCCATTTTTGAGTCGTGACAAAAACTTCATCACTTTTTATATCTCTCATTCCTTTTATCCTCTAATTTCAACTCAAATTATCTCACATTTCTAATGTATTTTCAATTGTATTTCAGGAAACAGGTTTTACATATTGAAGTCCAAGAATTAGATTTTACAGATTTAAGTTCGGACTAAAAGTGATAATCATGCTATACAAGTTTATTTGAGTGTTGATTGGAGGAGGATGTGAAGAAATCACTATTGAAAAAAAAATTCAGTCATTATCTACTTTGCAAGTTAATGTTAGTTGTAGAATTAGTATCGAAATCATATCTTAGATATAAGTTTTGTTTTTATTTTTTCAAAAATAAATAAATATCATATATTTCTTTTTAGTTTAGCTTTTAATCTTAACTTAGTTATTCTAGTTTTTCTTATAACATATTGGTCTAGAATTAATTATTCTAATAGTTAAAAAAATGGACAAAAGAAAATTAAAACAATAATCAATAAGGGCACTTGACTAAAGGAAAGTTCTAGGAAGACATAGTCGGAAACAAATTGTAACATGGAAACAAGAATGGGATATAATAAACTTTTGTATGCTATTAGTTTTTCATATATTAAATTTCTTCCATTTTTTTTTGTATTTATTTTTTTAAATGACAATCAATTTCACCCTTAACTTTGGTTTAAAAATCAAATTTCTTTCTCAATTTTAAAAAACAATCATTCTCCTCCCTTTTTCTTATGCAAAGTTTATTTTACCCTTATCATTTTTAGTCTTCCGTCTATGTAACATCTTTTTATATTATATATAATATTTTTTTACATATGTATTTATAGATTTTTATTTTAGTTTATTAACCTTAATATAAGCTTAAATGTCTACTTGTACAAATTCAAAATGTTAAATGACATATTATATTTTATGTCAAAACTAAATAATCTCTTTTATTAGAGACATTAAGGGTGTGTTTGGTATGAAGGAAAACATTTTCCGGAAAATATTTTCCAATTTTCTCATGTTTGGTTGGGTACTTGGGTTAAAAGTTTTGGAAAATGTTTTCCAAATCAACTTATTTTCCTCAAATTTAAGGAAAACGACTTCCCTTCAAAGGATAACATTTTCCAAAACTCTTCTCCAACTTCAAATTACAATTTTTTTTGTTGATAAAATAATTTAAAGCTTATTTTTAAAAAATATTTTCAACTTCGATTTTTTACTTTTTCACCACCCGTCAGCCCCCTACCACCCCCTGCCCAAAAAAAATTATACGTTATTTTAAAAAATATTTTCAATTTTTATTTTTTTCACCCCACCCTCGACCCC
>NW_006239113.1:217056-224059 GCF_000226075.1 Solanum tuberosum | reverse complement strand
CAGCCCCCTCTCCCCAAAAAAATATTAAAGTTTGTTTTTTAAAATTATTTTTAATTTCAAATTTTTTATTTTTTCACCCCACCCCATCCATACCTGCGACCCCACACCCCGCCACCCCCCAATAAAAAAATTTAAGTTTATTTTAAAAAGTATTTTCAATTTCAATTTCAAAAATTATTTTCTACTCTCTAGTAAAAATAAAAGATATTTTCTCAAAAGTATTTTTATTCATAAATCTACCACTAAAAAAAAAATTTCAAAAAAAATTTTCTACTCACCAACCAAACATGAGAAAATAAGTTAAAAATCTACTTGTTTTTCAGGAAAACATTTTCCATGGAAAAACATACCAAACAGAAAAAATTTATCATGGTAGAGGCCCAACCAACAAAAGGTGTGTGATGCTCAATTTATTTTTTGACACATGGACAAGTGAGTCATTTATGTACTTTTGTACTTTAAAGCAAAAACTTTCTACAACTAACAAGAGAGAAAATATATTTACACATAAATTGAGTTGAACAAATATAAAAAATGCAAGAAAAAATATGTGTGTTTGCTACTTTTTTTAATCATTATTAATATTATATTAATTTGTGGGATTATACCGGATATATTATTGTTGTTGTAGTTGTATGTTAGTTTGACAAATTTATTTTGATATGATATTTTTTTTGTGTATTCATGTTGTGTTTTTTAAAAAAAGAAAAAAATTATTTCATAATTATTGTGATTTTAAAATGTAGTCATTTTATTTTAATTGTTACGATCTGAAATGTCAATTGTTATCTTATTTTTAAATTAGAACTTTTGAAAGAAAGTAAAAAAAAGTTATTTATATTATTATTGTGGGGATGATTGTTTAAAACAAAGTATCACTACTCAAAGAAATAGTTTTTAAAAAGTATCGTTATCCTTCACCCGATACATAGCAAACGATACATAAGTTATGTATCAAATACATAATTACCAATCAAATTAATATTGATTTAGGTTTAAAATAATTGGGGTTATGTATCAACAATAATAGTTGTACCAGATACATTGTACACAAACAAAACTATAATGTATAGGTGGAGTGATGTATTCAAATGTTAAGAGAGAGAAGAAAAAGGGGATTTTTTTTAATTAATCCAAATGGTAGAAAATTTTAGAGATTATATTATGTTAAGTCGTGTAATTATAAATTTTATTAAAGTTCATAAACATGATTATACCATCTTTGATTAACTAAAAGAAGGTACTCAACTCTTCATGCAAACAATATTTCTAATCAAATATTTAAGAGAAAATAGCCAAATACCCCCCTAACATATTAGTCAATTCTCAACTACACACTTATACTTCACGGGAGTCCTATTACCTCCATGAATTTTTTATTTTCGATATTTTGTGACCCTTAAACGCTAACCTGTCCAAGAAGGTGATTACACCTCTTGTAGGCGAGTACGGGTTCAACAAAAAGACATAAAATGACTAAAATTGAATTAAATAGTCCATGTGGCAATCTCTCATTGGAGATTATATAATTAATTCATTTTTTTTTATTCTTTCCCTTTTCTTATATCGCAAAATTGTTATACCCATTCATGATTTCTTCAAGTTTTTTCTCAAAGTCCTTCAATGGTGGTCTTCTAAATTTCGTCTCTAGGAGCTCCAAATCAGTTTGTAGCTACTGATTTATGCTTAGTTAATCATACATCAACCGTTTTTTGCAACAACAATCAACTAAACCATAAGAAACTTTCATATATGAAGCTCAAAAATGGAGTTCAAGTTTTTTCTTAAACCCTTATAATTTCAGCCAAAAAAAAAAAAGAAAAAAAATGAGTCAAACCAGAATGAACCAACAATGGTGAATTTGAAATTTCACTTTCTAATTTCATTCTTACCAAATTTGTTTTTCACTCCCACATTTGAAAGTTTATGTAGACTAGCTATGAAGTTCTTCTTTAATTTGGTATAGAGATTTTTTCCTCATTTTCTCTAAAGAAATCATTAGTATTTTGGAAAACAATCTCTATTTGAAAGCATTTTTTGTTAATTTTAATTTCCAGGTTTGATAAAATTGGAAGCTTTACATAATTTTACAGGGGATTATTAAATTATTATTTTGATTAGGTTTATAATTTACAAGAAAAAAAAGAATAAAAAAGAATGAATGTAGAGTGATTCATCGCGTGTGCTGCACACCTTTGACATAAAACTGGTTATGACTTTTTAGGGAGGTGATTATTCCATATTTAAATAGTTCAAAGGGTAATATGACCCCATATAGAATAAGCTTGTAGTTGATAATTGACTAATAGGTTGAGGGGACTTTGGCTATTTTCTCAATATTTATCATAAAATATAATAAAAAATATTAGTGCTTTCTTCACCATATAATAAAATATAATAAAGTACAAAAATTAAAAGTGTGAAATAACAATTTGAAAGATTGTGTTATGTATTTTGAGAACCAAAAGCAAAAACCATCTAGAAAAAAAGAAAAACAAATTAATCGCGATAATTGATTAAATATTTCTTCAAATCATTGGCCTTATAGTAAGAAAAGTGAAATTTGATTCATAAAATAAATATTATATGAATAAAATAAAAAAATGGCTAGGTTTTCTACAGAACAAACTGCTATGTAGTCACTAACAACAAACTCTTATTAAAAGCATGAGCTAGCTTTGAAACGTTCGGAATTTAAGGAAATAAAATTGGAAGTGAAGATAGAGTTATGCTTGATTATACTTTTTGCAAAGAATATTTGAAATAATCTTCATACTTGAATATAGTTAAATATAAACTTAATTATTATGAACAAATATTAATTTCTAAATAAATTAAAAATATTCCAAAAAAATAATTGATGGCCAAACGAGATTAATTATTTCACTTTTAAAAAGCTAGATAGAATGTAGATCCGATCACACACCTTTTTAGGCCTCTAAAGTGAATATTCACACGTTTATGTTTTTCCTTTTTAGCTCTTTATATCTTTCTTTTATTTATTTTATTATTTTTGGTAGGGTTAAACGAAGATTTTGCTAAAATGGGAAAATATATTCAATCCCAAAAGATTTTTAAAAAGCTATAAGAGCAAGAATTAGTGCATATTGAGTTGTCATAATTCAATAAAGTAATTAGTAGGTGTACATATTCTTCTTTAACCTTTATAAGGATTAATTTAAGGTATATATGTTGGTAATAAATTTATTTTATATTATTGGTTAATTTTAACTTGTGATAGCATATTTTTATTATTACTTATCACTTTTTTTTTTATCATTTTACAAATGATCTTAAATTATATACACGCTCAGGGTAAATGTTTTTCTATATTATATAAACGAGTAGTTTAAAAGATAGTAAGCAAAGATAACCTCATAGTATAAAATTCTCTTACAACGGTAACAATACGGTGATATAACTTAAACTCATTAATTAACAAAATTATCTTCGAGATTTACTTAGCGTTCAAGGGTGTCAGCTAGTGTTAATGAAGTGAAATAAGAATGATAAAATTTAGATTAAATTTCCAGTGAGCTAAAAATAATGCTAGGATTTTTTTTTATATATGCTTAAGCCTTAGACATGGACATAGTTATCTTATACATGTGTTAGTAGAAGATAACATATATCTCATAAAATTAGTCTGAATATACGTACAAACTGACTTGAACATCATAATTATCAAAAATTTACTTAAAATTACTTAAATAGTACAATAATATATATATTTGCGTACATTGTTAACTTTATTCTAGATCATTCAAAGTAAGCCAACCCACCACCCACAGTTTAAATAATACTATACCATTTAGCCCACTGCCCATACATAAGACTACCACTATATATATGTTTGTTTCTATTGATAATTTCACCACTCATAATTAATTTCCACAAATAATAGTGATCTTTATTTTTCACACACACAAATAAAAAAGTATGGCTGGCTTTAAGAAATTGTTGGCAACTTTTTTTCTTGTGTTAATGCTGGTTTTTGCTACTGGTATTTTTCTTTTACTTACATTTTGATTTTTCTTATGTTACAATTAGCTAGGTTTATTTTTTATTGTTCTATTTTTTTATATATATAAATTGGTTATTTTGATGGAATCTAGATTTTCAAAGAAAGATCATGTGTGATAATTTCAAAAAAGAAGAAAAAGAAATTTTGGATGAGAATTATAAGCATATTTCATTAGTAAAAAAAATCAGAAATTAGCTACGAACAAAACTTTTCATTAAACAGAAAACATTGAGAAAAATTTAAAACATTTGACATATACCAAATGTATTCTTTACTTCCATATAATGCAAGAATATTGAAAATGAAAAAAAATATTATGTAATAAGGAATTTTTACGCTATTTAGCTTATGCAGCGTCAATCTAAATTAATAAGGCTAATGTACTTCAATTATCAAATAGTTAAACTAACAAAAGAGGCACAAGTGGTAAAACTCTTTAAAATTTAACAACTTATGTATACCAACAAAATAAATACTATAATATTTATATTATTATTATTATTATAATTTAACTTATTATAAAATTTACGTTTTATCATAACTTTTACAGAATTGACTGAGGCAAGGACTTGCGAGTCCCAAAGTCACAAGTATAAGGGGCCGTGCGTGAGAAAGAGCAATTGTGGTGCTGTTTGTCAGACTGAGGGCTTTACTGGTGGTCACTGCCGTGGTGTCCGTCGCCGTTGCTTCTGTACTAAACACTGCTAAATCAATTAATATTATTTCGTGAAGGAATCGATTTCTTATTTTGAGTGCTTTTTAAAAAATAATTATAATGTATGTGTTTTTTTTTCGTTTTTGTTATTTGATTTTCGTGTTATCGTAAAAATAAGTAAGAATCAAAATGTACTCGTGTTGTTTGAAAATTTGATGGTTTTGGTTAATTTATTGAATGTGTTGTTATAGTCAATTTTTTCCATTTATTTACCCAATATTTAACGCATTTTAACTTTTTATTTTTAAAATGTATGTAACGTTTTTGTCACGTTCCGAAATCGATGTGGGACGTAGCGTTCGACCCTAACTTTTTAAATTTACCACGGAAATTATAACTATCCAACATGAAACTAACTATAAATCATTGAATATGAATTAAATATCGAAGAACAATATGTGAAAGTTCCAATAAAAAATAATTTTGGAATAATAGTTCTTCATACCTAAACTATTGGCTCCTGAGACATGAATATAACATGTTTAGTGAATATTGAATTACAAAAACTCTTGCGAAGTGTTTCAAATGGTAGTACACGTGATTTTTTTTGTGTGTGAGTAGGATACCCTCCCTCTCCCAAACTATTATCGTTTACAAGTTTCATATCTAAATTATTGAGAATTCATAAAACCCTTTCAACCACTATAAATTTATTGTGACATGTGGATCCATTTTTATGACTTTTTTCATCTTTCACGTGCCTCTCAACAAGTTATCTCAAACATTTTGATACACATTCAATCAGGGGTTATGCTCTAAAGGGAGTCATGGTTCAAGGGGATAACATAAACACGTATTAGTTTAGGTGTGAAACTCGTAAAATGATGAGGTTTTAGAAGGATTTTAACCTATTCACTCTTCATTTCCCTTCAATCTAAGCAATTTACTATTTTATATTTTGGGCCTGGAATCGACCCAATAATGATGGACTTGGTCCCTATGGGTTGGGCCAATTTTCCACTACTATACTTGCACTTATCCAACTCATAAAAGTGGGCTGCTAAAATGAAAATTGAAAATCTTTTTTTTTTCTTATTAAGAAGTTTATTAGTATATAATTATTCGACAATAATAATTAACGTTATCCCAAAGCGAATTTTCATAGTGTTGGGTAAACCTTGGTAGCTCAGTTGGTTGGTTAGCTGAACTTTCATCTTATTGGAGAGGGTTCAATTGTCTATCTTATAATCCCCTCATCCATTTCTCCTTCCCCTACCGAAGAAAAAAAAAATTCAATATATCATCAACCAATTGTTAGTGGCTAGAGTGTATGCAACTGGACTAAAAAACCTTGTATGGTTCTTTCAGTTCTGAGTCTGGAAAAAGCTGACGCAAACCTTAGTCTTAACTTATGAATACAGAGAGACTATTTAATTTCTGAAAAGCTCTCGGCCTACCGCTTATGTAACTAATCTTTAATGTATAGTTGAAGAATTTTTTACTTCTTAAAGTAAATCTAGACACTGAACAATATGCAATTTCTCACACTTACTAAAGTGAAAAACTAAAACGACGTGTGTCTCATAATACCTTTTAATTGCATTTCAATATACATATTGTATTAAAAATACATATAACTAAAATCTATACGCATAGAAAAAATAATAATTTATTAAAGCATTTGTAATCTATGGACATTTGACTAAATTTAAACTTTTGCCAATCTCTCCTTGTATAACAAAACATGTCACTTAGGTGAAAATACAAGATTTGGGGAGTCATAGTTCAAATCACTAATATTATCGATCAACATGAATTGGGGTGAGATAGTTCGATTTTTTCTTGACCCTTGACCAAAATTCATGGTTTGGGTTGAGATGATTCGGTTTCCCTAGACCCTTAACCAAAAGTCGTTCAAACTCTTGGAAATGATTTTTTTAAATTAAAAGTATTGTCCTAAGTTACTTCTATGACATAAATTTCTTATATATGAGATAAGTGTTAATAACACACTTAAACTATCCTCTTTTTTGAGTTTCATACCTAAACTATTGAGAGTATGAGTATCATACCTAAACTATCACTTTTTAGTTTGAGAAACACACCTCAGTGGTGTGTGTAATACACTCTCTCTTTTATTTGAAAAAAACTTGACACGTGACATTCCACATGGATAAAATATTCCACCTTGACAAAAATTAAATAATAAACTATTAATATTAATTAAAAATTAATAATTAAAGTGTTACTATTCATAAAAAATAATTTTTAAAAAAATAAAATTTAAATTATTTTTCTTACCCCATTCCACCACCTCCTCTCCA
>NW_006239113.1:204220-216774 GCF_000226075.1 Solanum tuberosum | reverse complement strand
CACAAAATGAGAAAAGAAATTGGAAGCGGAGGGTTATGTGACTAGTGGATAGAATTATTTATTTAAAAATAAAATAATATCTAAATTAGAATTGGAAGGGGGGATGAAGTAAAAAAAAAATATTTATAAAAGAAATTTAAACAAAAAAAAAAAATGGCCGTGGGGTGGGGGTGAGAGGAAGTGATGGAGTGGGGTAAGAAAAATATTTTACATTTTATTTTATAAAAGAAATATTATTTTTTTGGATAATAATTTTTTAATTTTTGTCAAGGTTGTATGTTTTGTCCATGTGGAGTGTGATGTGACAATTTTTTAAAATAAAAGAGAGAGTGTATTACACACACCATGATGAGAGTGGTATAAAAGAGAGAGGTGTGTTTCTTAAACTAAAAAGTGATAGTTTAGGTATGAAACTCATACTCTCAATAGTTTAGGTATGAATCTAAAAAAAAGTACAATTTAGGTGTGTTTTTAAAACTTATCTCTATATATATAGTCAATATACCTGATATATATATCTTTTATCATCGACTATTCTCGAATGGACATAAACGTACATAACTAAAATCCTAGTCTTATAGTTCCTATATATACAACACTCAATTACATTAGTAAGAACCAAAACGTATTTATGAACACATAATTTAAGTTCAGTCAAAAAGGTTGGTTGATGAGATAGTTAACACCTTTTATGAGTGAAACTGATCAAATAGTATAATCCGATAGAGTCAGAAATTTGACGAAGGACATAGAAAGAAAATCTAAGTCGACACACTGTATATAACTTTTATTGCTAAACAATAAATTAAAAATGCAAACTTTTTAAATCAAAGTCAATATTGCCAACCTGTTATGGAATAACCTTCCATTGTGTGAATTGCATAGAATACTATATTTGAATTTTTGTCACCAAAAATAGACCATAGGATTCCCAACCCTAATTCCTTGAAAAATGCATTGCAAATAATTATATTAATAATCATGCATGTGATTATATAGCTGTGATCTTTGACCTTATTACAATTATTTATCTTGAACAATATTTCTACCTAAAAGTCTTAAATTAGAGCTTTTTCCATTCTCTAGGTAACATTCTATCCCTTTTTTGTTTAATTAACAATATTCAAACATGGCTACTAATTTGGTCAATTAAAATTGACCAAATGAGAAAACACAACTTTTATTTTGTCAAAGATCAATTTATAGTAGCTAGCAGGTTGTTTGTCAGAATCTTTCATGCAAATAAATAAAAAATTTAATACTTATAAAAAAAAGGGGGAATTTACATTTAAGGGTGTGTTTGGTTTTCAAGGAAAATATTTGTTTTTTTTGGAAAATAAATATGCTTTATATGTATTTTCTAGTATTTGATAAGTAAGCAAAAAAAATATTACTTTAACCGAGCAATTATATGTTATCTAGAAAAATACTGAGGGATCATATAAAGCGGGTTGGGAGTGGCGGTTCATGGGTTTGGTGGTGGCATAGTCAAGTGGTGAGGGTTGGGGCGTCGAGTGGGTGAAAAGGAAACAATGAACTTGAAATGTCACTTCTCTCGTGGTAAGCAACTTGTTTTCCTAATGAAAATATTTTTCAACGGTGGATCAACCGCAAACATGAAAAATTTGAATATATTTTCTGAAAAATATTTCATACCAAAAACACCCATATATTCTGAAATACGATAAAAGTGTTAAATTTTTTTGTAATATTTTCAATGTATTTCAACCTGTTATAACAAATAACTTATCATAGTTTTAGTTAATAATTTCATATTATAATCATATAATGTATGGTTACCTGTACTAATCTTTTAGATGAGCTAATATGTAAATGTATAAAATCATTTATTAATTATCAGAAAGCAAGGTAATAAAAAATTATTATTTTTTCCTTTATTCTGATCCTTCCCAAGTTTAAAACAAGAAGAAAATAGTACTTGTTGGGATCCAATTTTGGATTATTTCTTCAAATTAGCATAATATAAGAAATTAAATGTCACATCAAACATCCATAATTGAACTATTTTGTGCACGAGTGTTTTATCACAATGTTGCATATCTAGTTTTGTCAAAGTCTTAGCTCTTCATTATTGGCTCATTTTGTGCACATATTAATTAAATTAAATAGACAAGGGGTGTAATGAATTCATTCATAATTTCTTTCATCGAAGAATTATAATATTATATGAAAATTGTTATTTATGTATACAATAATAATTATTACATCTCTCAACTTCTTCTTGTATTTATTTTCTTATATATTGAATTTCCTAAGCGATAATGTTCGCTCTGTCACACTTCTAGAAGAGTTTAATAAGGTGACAGTTTTTATCTCGAAAAATCTCAAGTAACTTTAACTTTCGTTTGAACATAAATTTTGAAGTTGAAACTTAAAATGCAAATATTGAATTTTTGTAGTCGTGTTTTTTGAAGATTGAAATTGTGTTTGAACATGTATGTTACATGATTTTTTTTAAAGTTATGCGACTGAAAATATTTGAAGATCAAAATTCATGATTAAATAAATATTTAAAGATAATTTTTTAAAATGTATAACCACCATATCTATATAAAATATTTACAAGATATCAACCTTTACTACAACTAGATAAATGAAAATTAGAGATATTGATGGTTATTATAACTCCACGAAACAAGACTCATATTCACAATTTCAAGTTTACTAAAAGTCTTACACTTATTTTTCATCACATTTCCATATTTAATATATTTCTTTATATCACCTCTAAGTTTTGTTATTATATACCTATAAAAAAAACTAGAAATACAAGAAAGATTACCTTTTGGCAAAAAATCATATTGAAAATATCAACACTATCATATATTCAGTGTAATTTCAAAAGTAAATTTTGAAAGGGTAGTTTGTACTCAATTTTATCCATTTCGCGTGAAGATTGAGCGATTATTTGTGATAAACCTTCGGCTCAAATAAATCAGACAAAATCGGGTATTAAAAAGGAAATATAATAATAATAAAGAAGCCATATTGAAAATTATGAATAAAAAAAATATTAGCAGCAACAAATAATAAAAAATCGAAGCAAAAAAGTCAACCTATAAAATTGGTAACTTTTGGATCGTCCGATTAAAATTAGTATATTTTTTTAGAACACCAAAATAACCCACGGTCACTACTATATAATATTCATAGCATACCATATGATTAAAACCTAAGGTGGACGTAATTCTTACCTTATTTCTGAGGAATATTGCATGTCGAGATTTGACAAAATTGTAAGTACTTTTCCAAATGTACATGAACACCAAATTAAAGAGTATGTATAATTAATTATAGGCTTAAGTCATCTGCGACCCCTTAAAGTTGTCCGCATAATTCACTTAGACACCTCAATCAGGGCTAGTACCTATTGAACACTTTTATTTATTCAAAACTTGTTCCTATTAGACATTTTTCGACAATAAGTAAATAAAATAAAGTGTGTGTAATACACTTGATGTGATGTGGCAAAATGACTAATTAAAAGATAACATGTGGCGTTGGGCCCAACAATTTTCCAAAATTATTTCAAATAAATTTTCCATCTACTGTATTTTTTTTTATAAAAATAAAAATAAATGAGTAGCCCAACCCTACCCCATCCCCCTTTCTTCTTCATCTTCTTCCTAGCAAGATTTTATTTCTCAAAGGACAAAATTCAATTCTTTGTTAATTGCTTACATAATTGTTTTTTATTCCTAATACGTGAGATCGATATATTCAAAGAGATTGATACAAAAATGATGAAGAAAGACAATGTCAATCGTCTTGAGATCGATAACAAAGAGGAATCGAGAGGACCTAAATTAATTTTACTGAATCAATATGATATTATGTTTGATAATTTTAGTGGGTTTACATTTTAATTTGAATGGTAATATTTGTTCGAAGGTGACCGAGATGGACGTCGATCGGCTAGCTTTTTTCAGTCCGTAATATTTTCTTCTTTTTTTCCTCCAAATTTAATTAGCTGATTCAATTTTTATTTTTTAATAAATGTTGAAAAGAAATAGAATAGAAAAAGAAAAGAAAAAAAATGGAGTGCAGTGGTCTTCATGGAGAAGACGACTTACAGGGTTGAGGTGGGGGCTTCTTTTTTTTTTTTAAAGTAATTAGTATTAGTTTTAAATATATATTTGTTAAAGTTAAATTATTTAAATGCCAAGTGGCACTCAATGAAGAAAAGGTATTAAGTTTTTTTGGAAAAAATAAAATATTATTTAAGTTTTTTTGCGCGCTCAGTGGAAGTGTAAAACACTTTTTTTGCCACATTAACATTTTGTGTTTAATATGTATATTTTTTGAACAATTCAGGTATTCAATAAGTAATAGTTATAATTGAGATATTTAAATGAAATATGCGGACAACTTTAAGGGGTGCAGATGACTTATAATTCATGTATGTTGCTAAATTCAATCACTATCTTACCTAATTTGGTGTCTCACTTGGATCAAGAGTCAAAAATCATGGGCCCTATTACATTCTATTCTTAATTTAATGGGATAATTATGGCTTCAATTAAACACTTCAAGCCGAAGCAAAAATCATGGGCCCTATTACATTCTATTCTTAATTTAATGGGATAATTATGGCTTCAATTAAACACTTCAAGCCGAAGCAAAAATCATGGGCCCTATTACATTCTATTCTTAATTTAATGGGATAATTATGGCTTCAATTAAACACTTCAAGCCAATTGATTTACAAAATATGTACAAAATATATGGTTATACTAAATATGCATATACTTATATACACTATATACTTTGATAGTATATATATTATATATATTTCGAGCATATTGATAAACTAGTTGGTCGAATAATATATATTCATACATTTTCGAGAGGATGGTATCAATAATTTCTTGTTGGGAAATTCTATAATATGGCTATTAATACTTATAAGTAAGTTAATCTATAAGTTGTGGTTACTTATAAATTTGTCTTTTGTATGTGCCACTAAATTATTGCATTATATATTTTGCAGAAAATAATTATACTAGTCATTATTTTTTGTCGTGATAAAATAGAATAAACATATGATAAGTTGAATTTTAGAAAAGCTAAACATAAATGATCAAGTTACTCATTTGATATCTACATGATAGACGTCGATTCAAGATTTAGAAAAGCTAAACATAAATGACCAAGTTACTCATTTGATATCAGCATGATAGACGTTGTTTCAAGATTTAAAATTTATGAATTATATTTATAACAATTCTTGATAAAAGCCAATTTAAGATTTAAAATTTATGAACTATATTTATAACGCTTCTAAATGATACATAGAAAGATAGCAAAAGATTATTTTCCCTTTTTTCTACTTACTATTTTTTCTTAACCTCTCTACCTTTATCAAACTTTATCGATAATTTACGTTGAACATGTTTTTGTTATGTCTTAAATCTTACTTTTTATACCAATTCAACAAATAATGTAAAAAAAATAATTATTTGCCAGTTCATGATTGACAAAATTGTACATTAATGACTTTAACATTATTCATTATAGTCATAAAAAAGACAAAAGTGCAATACAACACCATTTTTAAGTTTACAAACAAGACAAAATAGTAGTAAGACAAATATGAAACCCTTGATTACTCAAAAAGACAAAAAAATTACATAAAAGTCACTACAATACACTTAAGTTACTGAAGTGTTTCTCTAATATCAACATGAACAAAAAGACAACAAATAATACCAAAATAAAAAAAAAAAAGATAGAGAGAGAAACACTACAGTAAAAATTCACCCCTTAATATAAGACCAAATAAAATTTCAAAATTCACCTAAGGGGGGAATTTAATTTTCTTGTAATTATGTTTCATAATGCAATAGATAGATTAAGATTAACATTTTGTTTTTCAGATGAAGAATGCCAAACATTCCAGTTTAAGCCTCCTGAGTATGAAGAAATTGTTTCACTAATCTCACTTATTATGGACGATGCGTTGCTTCTCTGAGTCGTAGGACGATGCAATGAGAGAGACAACGATAATCCACGTTCATCCTCTTCTTCTTCTTCTTCTTCTTCTTGAACATTATCTATCTTCATCGAGCCCTCAAATTTGAGTCTCTTTGATGAATCCCTATTTGAATCTTGTGTCTTCATTACCTAAGCAACAAAAAATTTGATGTACATACTATCAGTATAGTTTAACATGTTAAACTAAGTAGATGGTTGATTATCTAAACGTTGTTCGTATACAAAGGTTAAACTCAATTGTAAACTAACATATTTTGTAATGATAAGATATAAACTTATGATGTCAAGTACATTACTTTTGAAGCATCAGATACGTACCTAATGATTTATTCTAAAAAGTTCGAACAACATAGCTAATAATTTTGACCTTAACTCTAACTCTGCTAAATTAGAGATTATTTTTCTTGGTAATGCCACACCAAATGTTGTTGAATGTTGAATTATGTTCTAATAAGTCCAAAAGCCAAAAGGTCTTTTTATTAATGTTATATGATGAAAATTTTCAAATATCTTAATGCACTGCTCATTTTGTGAAAAAAAATGTACCAAAAAAACTACTCATTACTTATTAAATAAATATGGTCCACCAAAATAAATGCACTGCTGCCTTCATATTTGTACCATACTATATTGTATTAAATACCACTTGGATTTTTTTTGTTATAATATAAGATCTCAAAGAGATTTTGAAATATTCTTCAATTTCCCTTCCACATTTGCATGGTTTTCTAAATGTACTATATATTAACAACCATAAAAAATTTTGTCAAATGCTGAGGTTATTGTATGAAGAAAATACAAAAACTTAGGTAGTATAGAAAGACTAATTAATGTTGGATTATAATTGCAAAGCATGGAAATTCCATTTCCCTATCAACATGTTTATTCATGTCAAAACATGACCAATGCACAATAAATACACTCTCAACAACCCATCCAACAAATAATATATATATTTGAAATTTTATATCTAATATCGACGTAGATATATTTGAACGACCAGATCACTTAAAAGATATAACTATTGGTGAATTTACATAATAAACGAGATAATAGACCTATAAAATGAGGCATGCAACTCCCACGAAACAAGAATTAGCAATACAAAATTTTAGTAGCTAGACAGCAAAAATTAGTTTTCCAATCTTTTTAATTTTCTTTTGGGGGGGTGGGGGGTGGGCAATGTATCTAACCATACTTGATTTATTTTCTTCTCAAGGAAAAAAAACAAAAAAAATATTATTAGAAAAAAGTAGGAAAAAACAAGAGAAGAGAAAGCAACATTAACTTTATCTGTCAACTACTTACTAGTGTACCTAATACCCTATAGAATGAAGACTTAATAGGCTTTGCCAGTTGTAGACACCATGTTGAAGATTCAAGCAAAGAATTTACTGGCAAAGCTAGACAAAAAGAAGAAAAAAAAATACAAGTATGATGTATGACTAGAGTTGGAACTTGAAAGTAGACCTACATAAAATAGTATTCCTTATTATTTTCGTTCCAATTTACGTGACACTTTCAGCTTTTTTGAGAGTTTATAATTTGGCTAACTGTCAAAACTAAACTAGATTACATAAACTCAAAATACTCTCTCCATCCAAATTCATTTTTAGTCTGTTTCAAATAGTATGTTACATTCCTATATATTGAGTAAAGATTTCTCTATTATCGTTAATGGAATGATTTAGAATCATACAAATTGTCAAATAACATCTTATACTACAAATTTCAAAAAGAATAAATCTTTTTTTCTTACACTTTGAGCTAAGTCGAGCAGTTTCACATAAATTGAGACAAAGAAAATATTATGAAATTAAAATTCTGAATATTTTAAAACTAAACAAAAAGAATCATACGTAAGCATATTCTTCGTGCAATAAAATATGTTAAAATGTTGATCAAAGTTCACATAGATTGATCAAATTCTATATTTATGTTTAAAAGTCCTCTTTATTATGTACCTCAATTCAAAATCTATAAACTAAAAAAATCCAGACTCCGTCTCTAATAACACAAATAGTACACTCAACCTTGTGTTCTAGTAAAAAAAAAGCTGCACAAAGGAAACTACCCCTACTATTTCTACTACTACTACTAATACCAAGACTTATAACTAGCAGTTTAATTTGAACAAACAAATAAAAAAAGTATATTGGAATATGTACCTTGAAAAATTGAGATTCTTGAAGTTCATTGCTTGTTGTAAGAGGATTAAAGATATGAGTAGTACTATTGCACAATGGTTGTGCTGTTTCATTTTTCTCAGCTGCCATAATACTATGGATATTATAATCATTTCTACTGTTGTACTCATTACTCACTGCTTCACGTATTCTCTGGCTGCTGCACCTCTCTATTCTAGTCCTGTATAAAATAAATTCATCAAACAAAAAGTTGTTATTTTTATAGTTACTAATGTCACTTGTTACCAGTTAGTTATCTATAACTCAACTCTTTAAAAATATAATTAGAGTGTGTTATATTTCTAGAGGATATGATATGAGTATGATAATATTTTTTTGTAGAGTTCGAGAAACATGATTGACAATGTATGTAGAACTAAAGACTTTTTTCATGGTCAGTGTTACTTGACGTGCGAACACATTTTATGTGTAGAGTGTTAAAAATATTATCGGATGTGTATCATATATTTTTAAAGCATAGTAGTATGTATTTTTAAGGATCCATTATGGGAGAGACAACATTTTTAAAGGGTTTAATATGGGTGCAACCACATTTATGAAGGATCTGAGTAATATAGCTATAGTTATATTTTAAGGGGTCAATTGGTTGGTGGTATGATATAGACAAATATATTGTATGAGATTATTTTATCTCGTGGAATATATGAGATAACCTATACTACTATTTATATTAATAAAATAATTTGAGACTAAATAATATCCATTACCAAACACGGAAAAAAGAGATTTAAAAATATCTAAAAATTATTATTCTTATCCCGCCGATTAAACCACAGATAAGTGATATAATAGTGTAGAATTTCTTTTAGATTATCAAATATAAGAGTCTGAAAAAGTTTAAAAGGAAAGATAATAATGCCATATCAAAATGCATAAATGCAAAATCCTTTTTGTTTCTTAGCAAAAAAACACTTTATAACATGGGAAACTGAGGCCAACAAAAGAGTACAAAATTACCTTTTTGTTGGTTGAACACTGTTAAAGTATGGTGTAGAATCTGTTCTCTCCATATTGGGGCTGCTGCTAAAAGATAATGGATATTGGTAAACCATAAGCTTTTGTTGTTCAACACACCCTTCATCTTCTTGTTGTTGATAATGACAATCAAAATCCTCTAAAGACACTTGTTTTCTTGGTTGAATACTCATTCTCTCTGCTATTAGTCAAACACAACAAAAAATGTTTACGATTAGAGTCTCTATCAGAAACAATCTTTCTACTATCATAAGTCAGCGTCTCAATACATCACTTGTGGAATTATACCGAGTCTATCAAAAACAGTCTTTTTATTCCCACAAGTCTATGTATATTGCAAAAGAAACATGCATTCATTGGGAAAGAAATAAAGGATATGCAATAAATGAAAGTGAGATATTGAGATTATTTCCACAAACATGTTTACATGTTGGATATGCACAAATGTGAAAAAAAGCAAAGATCAAGAAAGTCTAATAGAGGAAACAAAAAAGATATGGTCAATTAATCCATAATGAAAGAACATTTAATATACTAGTACTAGTATAGTATAACAATGAACATTAATATATATACCTTGCTTGTTGACATCACTCTTCATGCTTCTATACATCTGTTTTCATGTAAACAAGTGTTACTTATAATAAAGTCTTGAACTTTACAAACTTTATAAAATAAAAAAGGATCTTTAACCTGAAGATGGCTTTTGACATGAGAAATAGTAAGTCCTCTCACATCCATCATTTGAAGAACAAGCTTAGGAGTAGCCTCTATACATATATTAGCACCAAAACAAAAAGTCAAAAACAAGTATGACAATGTTACGTAGAATGTAAGCAGGACTTACCACTAACTCATTCGATAAAAGAGAAAATTAGTGAGTTTAAAAACTTACTGTCTTGGCCACCAAGTTTTTCAATAGCATGAACAAAACAATGATGAAGATCAGGTGTCCATCTCAAACGTGGAACTTTTGATCTTATGTATTGTCTAACACCTCCATTTCTTCCACAATTTCCCATTCTCTTTTTTAGCTCAAATATCAAAAAGGGTATCTCCAAGACTCCTTTTTTCCCACAAAAAACCACTTCAAAATCCAAAGGGGTATGATCAAGACTCAATTTTTACCTCAAAAATCACTTCAAAATCCAAAAGGGTATGATCAAGACTCCATTTTTACCTCAAAAATCACTTCAAATATCAAAAAGGGTATCTTCAAGATTCCTTTTTTTCCACAAAAACCACTTCAAAATCAAAAAGGGTATGATCAAGACTCTATTTTTACCTCAAAAATCACTCCAAATATCAAAAGGGTATCTTCAAATTCCTTTTTTCCACAAAACCACTTCAAAATCCAAAGGGGTATGATCAAGACTCTATTTTACCTCAAAAATCACTTCAAATATCAAAAAGGGTATCTTCAAATTCCTTTTTTCCACAAAACCACTTCAAAATCCAAAAGGGTATGATCAAGACTCTATTTTACCTCAAAAATCACTCCAATATCAAAGGGTATCTTCAAATTCCTTTTTTCCACAAAACCACTTCAAAATCCAAAGGGGTATGATCAAGACTCTATTTTTACCTCAAAAATCACTCCAAATATCAAAAGGGTATCTTCAAAATTCCTTTTTTTCCACAAAAACCACTTCAAAATCCAAAAGGATATGATCAAGACTCCTTTTTCCCCACAAAAATCACTTCTAAACCCAAAAGGGTATCACCAAGACTCCTTTTTCCCCACAAAAACCACTTCAAAATCCAAAAGGGTATGATCAAGACTCCATTTTTACCTCAAAAAACACTTCAAAACCCAAAAGGGTATCTTCAAGACTCCTTTTTGAATGAAGAAAAATGATTTTTACCCAAGTTCTTTTTTTCCATATTGAGGTTGAACAAGAAGGTGATATTTGAAGTTAGAAAAGAGTAGGTATTTTGGCAATCCCGTTGGAAATGTCTAGGTTTAAAGCAACAAAAAAAGGTACAATTATTACTTTTACCTGTAGAAAGAGAAAAAAATAAAGATCACGAGAAAATGAAATTCCTTGTCAAAAATATTTCACTCTGTCTGCAAAAAAAAATAAAAAATTGTAATATGTCTATATATGTATTTTGTTTTCACTCTGATAAAGAGAAATGATTACAAATATACAAATAGTAGAAGCAACTGATGCGCTGATACTTTGACTCTCTTTGCTTTCTCATCATCACATATGCCCTCCCTACATATTACTATCGTCGTTTCCTTTCATTTTAAGTGACACCATTATTACTGCACATTTGATATTTAATTTAGAAATTGTTAAATTTCAAATTCAATAATTAATAATTAAATATTAATATCAAGTAGTAGTAAATTTTGATTTGATATAGTATTTAGTAATACCATATTGAAATTGTAGCTGATTGCTTCAATTATTTCTATCTCTTTATGAAGAAGCACGATATTTTAGTCCGTAAACTTATACTAATGAGTAATGAACATGTTGGTATATGACATTCATTGAGTAATAATAATGCGGTATTTAGTTTCAAATATCAAATGATACTAATGTCTTATATCTAATTCAAATACGAATACTATAAGGTAAAAAAGGTTGTGGGATTCGGTAATTTAATTTTTGATATTTTATGCGAATTCTATGCAATAATATATGTCGGAAATCATATAAGACACAAAATTATCACATAAAACATATTGTGTTTATTTGTTCAATTTTTATATCTTTCTTTTTAAATGTATAATTTTATGTGTTTTTTAAGTTTTTTTTTTTAATTCATTTCTGTATTTAATTATACTTTTCGTATTGTTTTAAAATATTTTATAATATTTTATTTTTTTTGAAAAATGATTCTTTATTTCGTATTATAATAAGACAAGTAGACCGACATGATCAGATGTACAAGACACCACGTTTTACTCAATTGGATACACATTTTGTTTATTCAATTAAATAAATAAAAATATCAGTATAAATTAATGTATTTGGTCAATAATTTGTCTTTTAAAAAAAATAATTAACGACTATCAATCATAAATGCAGTTCATAACATTAAGATAATCAAATAATTAACATTTATATTAAATTACATTTTAAACTCTAGTCTAAATAGAATGATATTACGTAACAAATTTTATATATACGATTTAGACTATCTACTTATCGATGCATAGTTATTATTATCTATTTCCCACCTCAATTTCATAATCATAATTAGACTAACAAAATGAAGAATAATTTAATTAAAATTAATTTGAAAACAATCTCAGACTATACACCATCAAATTTTGTGGTAAAATAGTAAGTATTTTTTATAAATATTCATCTATCTTTAATCCGAGGTCTATTGACCCCC
>NW_006239113.1:189738-203999 GCF_000226075.1 Solanum tuberosum | reverse complement strand
CCCCCCCCCCCCCTTTCCCTCCACCTCCATGACTCCACCCCTTTCATATGTGAATTTAAATTACTCTAACTTCAAAGTGAATATAAAACACTATGTAGAACACACACACACCCTCTCCCTCCACCCCCACCTCCATGGCTCCACCTCTTTTTAGATGTGAATTTAAATTACTTTAACTTCAAAGCGAATATCAAACACTACGGTCTACGTAGAACCCCCTACCCCCTCTCCGCTCATTCCACCTCCACCACTTTTCATCTGAATTCAAATTAATCTAACCTCAAAGTGAATACCAAACACTACATAGTACTCCCACCCCCTAGATTCAAGGTCGGAAGAATCGAAAACAGATTCGAAAATAGAATCCCCCACCCCCTCCAAGAAAAATAATAAATAAAGACCGAGGCTATTATAAGGAGAAGTATTCCTTCTGTCCAAATTTATGTTTGTCTAAAAATAATGATTATATTTCTATGATTCGAAATAACATAACTTAAATTTTCTTTATCCCTAGATAAAATAATTTATATTCATAAAAGTGGTCAAGAAATGTTTTAAATTGCAAAATTTCATATTTTTTTATTTTTTATATCAATTACAAATGAAATCTTAAGAGTCAAAGAAAAAATGGTCCTTTTTCTTTCTTTTCACAAAGTCCTTTTTCTTTCTTTTCACAAAGTCAAGACTTCAAGACAGACAAAAGTCAACTTTACCTAAAACAAAGGCAAAAGATAGTAATAGAAAGAGTCCAAACAAAGAAAAAGTCATCAAAGGACAAATAGAAACTAATCAATGAAATCCTAACCGTTCAATAAATTTCTTTTATTGGAAATCAACGGTAGAAAGACGAAGAGAGAGTAAGGACAAGATGGTAAATTAGTCAAAAGACGGATTTGTTAGCCGGTGCCAATTATTTGAAAAATCAAATTACCCATTAAAAAAAAAAGCATCCTTATTTTCTTGCACTTCAAATGCCAATGTTGAAATTTTTCCTAATAATAATAATATAAATTTCCATTATTTTTTTAAATATTGCATATTATTTGCTATAACATACTTAATCCTATCATCTTGTTATACTTTTTGTATGAAAAAATTCAAATTTGCCACTGTATTATTTGAAATTGCCAATATTTATCATTCGTTATGCTTTTGATTGAGAGTAAAAACAATGGTGTATATTTAGAATACTCTATTCGTTACACTTTTGGTTGTTGTTTTTCTTACTTATGATGTGATATTATTAATAATACTACTAAATTTTTGTCAAGTTGTATTCAATTTTTCTAGAGATTTTCGATTAAAGTAGTCAGAAATCTAATTTTGATCACCCGAAGAACATTTCCAACGGATTTCCCATTGAATTCGTTGGAGAGTTCTCAATATTTTCACAAAAATAACAACTCTCCAACTATTACAATATCAGATTTAGTGTACTTAACCTCATAAGTTTAGTTTGAGAAGAATAGGATATACACATTTCTATTTCTATCATAGCGGAGTGGAGTAATAATAAGCAAATCCTCTACTCAAAAAAAGTATAATTAAAGCATGATCGCAAGGAAAACGGCGATAGCAAGATGAATAGCACGTAATAGTAAAAAAAATGAAAAAAAGCAACATACGCAAAGACTAATTAATACTGCTAAACAAGGAGATCTAGAAGATGAGAAGAAGAGACTAACCCCTGCCTTTTCTGCATAAAAATATGACAACACTAAGCTACATACTATTCTTTTATTTATTTCAATTTTTTTAGAAAACAAGCACATTAGTTTATCAATCAATAATTTCTCCGAAGTTTGATTATCTATTTAAAGAAAAGAGAGCTATTTTCTGTTTTTCCCCACGTATATAGAAGTTCCATAATTGCAAGATCTATCCAAAAGGTAAGAAATAATTCTCAAACTACAAGTCAAACTTTGAGTGTTCTAGACACCAGAGAAACCCCACAGATTTTACATAATACTCCCTCCGTTCACTTTTACTTGTCCATATTTCCTTTTTTGGTTGTCCCTATTTAGTTGTCCATTTTGACAAATCAAGAAAGGACAACAAATTTTTTCCTATTATACCCTTATTTACACTTCTTGAAAATTGTAAAAGTGTATGTTGTTTCCCTCCAATTTATTTCACTTGAATTCAAATAAGTGGTTGTAATTTTGAAGTGAAAAGTTGTCATAAGGGTAAAATTGTAACTTCATTGTGCTAATCATTGTTGCCTTAATCTGTGTGCCATTTCTAAAGTGGACAACTAAAAAGGGACGGAGGGAGTATAATTTTTGATATTTATAATTTTTTATCTAGAGTTATGTCCACATTAAGATGAAATATGTCAAGTTATGTTTAATTACCTCCACTTAATCTTCTTTGGCCTACTTAATTTTAACTCTCCTAAAATTTGTTATAGTCAATCTCTCACACCTCTTTATTGATGCATTCACGCACTTGGTAATATTCATATGCATGTCTGAGCCATGTCAACCTCATTTTCTTCCTCTTGTCTTCCGTAGAGGCAACTCTCACCTTGTTCTACATAACTTTGTTCCTAAGCATATCTGTCTTAATATGCCTACACTATATCTAAGCATTATCATCTTTGTTATCTTCGTATTCTGAAAGTGCACATTCTTCACTAGCGAATACTTTATCCCATACAATAATGTAGGTTTAATCATCACTCTGTAGAACTTAACTTCAAATCAGAGTGATACATTGTTATCACACAGTACCCCTTTGATCCAATAGGATGCACGACATAATTAGTAGTCTCTTTATTTTTTGGAGTATAGATTCTAGATACTTGAAACTTTGTCTTTTGTGACTTGTATATCGATCTTCACTCTCGTATATACACTTCATATGTTACATCATTAAACTTATACTTTAGTCTCTAAGTACTTCGTTTTAATCTTGTTCATCCTAAACATAGATTCTAGGATTTCAGCCTATCATTACCTTCAGTCCTCCACCATCCATCTCGTTGATCAATATAATATTATTTGTGGATAACATATATCACGATATCTCTCCTTAAATATATCATCATTTGTGATTAACATACACCACGATACCTCTCCTCAAATATATCGATCAATTGAGGATAATTTTAAAACTTTCATGTGTCAAAATTATTCTCTTTTTTTTTTCTTAAAAAGTTAATAGATCCTTAATCAAGGTTAAAATTGTCATTTCAAGCTATATAAAAAGTAGTGTTTCCCTAAAAGGGACAGTAATCATACAGTGCTTTTATATACCCCTTGTATAAAATACAGCAAAAACAAATACAAAAAGCCATTTGTGCATTAAATTCTTCTTCCAAACTTTTAAAAGAAGAAGCCAAAATATTAAAATACTGTAAATATTTTTTTGAAATGACTGGAAAGTGATTTATAGGGATTAACAAAAGAAAAAAAATACAGAGGGGAGTGGGGTGGGGGTGGGAGGTAAGGGGGCAGAGAAGGAATGATGGATATTCCTGGCTTGTTGCAGAGAATGGAATGATGCAAAATTGGAAGAAGTCATAAAGAAGAGAGAGTCAGAAAGACTTTCACAATAACTCCAAATTTATTTTTTACCCCAGGGCTTTGCCTTATTACTTTTCTCCATCTGTCTCAGTTTATGTGAACACAATTTAATTGAGAGAAAAATATTGAAACATCTATAAATTTAATGTAAATTATTAGTTTCGTCCATAACCTATTGACAATCTTCAAGACAACACTTACTTGATTAACTAAACTTAGATACATCCCTCATCTGCCACATGACATAATAATTTATATCAAACTCTAATAGGAGTATGAGAGTCTTAATTAAAAGCCGAGAGAAATATTGAAAACGCTCGTAAACTTTACGAGAATTTATAAGTGTATATCAGTCATGTTCAAGATTGAGTCATTGAGTCAAGTTCTAACTAAATTTAGATACAAATTCGATCTACCACATGACATAATAAGTAGTCTCAAACTCTAATACGAGCATGTGATTATTAATAAAAAACCGAGAAAAATATTGCAAACACTCGTAAATTTGACGAGAATTTAGGTATTTCACTCATGTTGCAAAATCAAATGTATATCTAAGTTCAGTTAGTCAAGTAAAGAGATGTTTTTTAAAACTGTTACAGTTAAAGACCAAAACTAATAATTCGTGCTGAATTTATGATTGTTTTTACTACTTTCCTCTTTAATTTAACATAAATTTTTTTAAAAAAATAATCTATATATATTTGAATGGAGTACTATTTTTTTAAAGAAAATTTTAAAATTAAATTATTTTTAATTATAAAAAATAACATTCTTTTGAAACAAGACTTTGGGAAAAAGATGCTATATAAGTTGAAACATAGAGGAAAATATACTTCATAAGATACATAGGACAATTGATATTGGCAGTGGATTTGCAGTCACATGACACAGCACTTTTTCTCTTTTATGTATATTTATTTCATGTTTTTTTTCTTCAATTTTTAATACTACTAGTTTTTAGCATTGCTTTAAATTATATTTCATAAATTAAGAATTTATTAGAAATAATCTATCTATTTTTAAAAGAATAGTAAATCAACCTACAGCCTATTTTTCTTAAATTTAATTTATGAGATTACATTAAGTAAATATTATGTTATTATCTTTTTTATTTTTCGTTGAATATTCAATATTGCTTTAAGACTTCAATTAATATTGAATTGTATTAACAAGATCCATTGGAAGAAGAAACAATTTCATATTTTTCCTAATTTTGAAGGCTCAAAAACTCAAGGATTTCTAATTTAAAATAAAATTAATCATATTATAGAAACATTTATGTACATTCATTCTTTATTTTACCAATCAACTTAATCATTTAAGTTTGGACGGATTATTGACCAGCTTATTCATTAGCTCGATCCATTTCAATTGATTAAAAATTAAGTTGATATGTAATCGAAATCGACTCATGAAAATCTTTGTCAAAATATTTCCCTTTATGATTTGTCTAAATTT
This sequence comes from Solanum tuberosum, assembly GCF_000226075.1. NCBI lineage: Eukaryota > Viridiplantae > Streptophyta > Magnoliopsida > Solanales > Solanaceae > Solanum > Solanum tuberosum. The sequence continues at coordinate 199,011 of NW_006239113.1, read as the reverse complement.
GACCAACCCGCCTAATCGTCACCTCTACTTGAGTACTACAAAGTTTTTTTTTTTGTGTATACTAAATTTTAATTACCAATATTTAAGATTCACCTATTTTATTGACCATTAGATACTCTATGTATGGTAGGACAATTGATTGCAGTGGGAGTAGCCACAGATCATCAATTTTTTTTCTGCCATAGCCATAGCCCCATATATAGGAGTCACCACTCTATATTCTAGGTAATTGTCAATATTGACTAATTTGAAGCAAATTTTTTTTTTATATATATTCTCATCTTTTGATCAAATATTTATAGGGATGATAATAGTGGATCCTACTATACTTTATTTATTTAATATTCATTTATTGATAGTTGTGATATTTCAAATTAGCTTGCCTAGCTATCGAGTAAATAAATATCAAGTAATTTCGTCCACTAAAATTAGGATAAATTATCAGAAGAAATTATTAGTGTTTTTATTTGAACTGTTGAAAATTTGAAAATGAGATCTCCCGGTGCTCAATCGACTACATTAATCACTAAGACATTGCGACTATTTATTTCTCTCTTTTTTTAAAAAAAAAAGATTGGGAAAATATTGAAACATTACTTTGCATTGTGTCAATAATACAAGAACAAAGTTAATCATATTTCGATAAATTCATGAAGAAATACAGTAACATATTCTGTGTAGTTTTATATATTTTGTTTAAAAAAGATAAGATGTATATATGCAAATTGTATCATTATCTTCTTTTTTGGGTTTTACACTCGATATCCAGTATCCACATTAGAGTCTGACTAAATCTGAATTCACACCGAAAAATTTCATATTGAGATGTAAAACGCTCTCTAACAAAGACGATTATGTACCAAAAGGATTTGAATTAGTTCGACCTGAAATCTCTGGTTAAGGACGGATAATTACTTATCACTCCACCACCACAATCGTTGTTGATACATCGTTATTTTCTAAAGATAGAAAGACCGTTTTCAATAGCTCAAAATAAATTGAAAATATGCCAACTAGGGTTTGAAGTGTAAGTAGGTAGGGTATATATATATAGGGTTATAGGGAAGACCATGATGATGAAGGTATAGTATATTGTACTATGTGGATTAGAGCAAAAGGAATGAAATGAGTTAAAGAGAATAGAATTACAGGGCTACCTATTTGATCAGAGAAGATCTAAATGAATATCCATCTTGATTCATGAATGCATGCTTTCTACAGTGTGACAAGATATATCCTCCACACCACACCTAGCTAGTTAACTTTGCCACTTTCACAATGTATTCTTCTGGTGGACTAGTTTTTGGCTTGTTACACTTAGTTGCATGTAGGAGTACTTTTTTTATGGTTCGTTTCGTAGCTGGTTAAAGTTATGTTGTTTTTGTATTATTACAAGTAGTTGCATGTAGGAGTACTTTTTTAAGGGTCGTTTCGTAGCTGATTAAAGTATGCAGTCTTTGACATGTGTTACACTTAGTTGCATGTAGCAACAATTTTTTAAGGAAAAATTATATATAATAACAAATTATTAATTCAAATTAAATGCTATAAACATAGTTTGATTTAATTGTACCACATAGCAAACTGTTGCTATTTTCGCCTCTCTCTTGGTGAATCTCGCTCTCTCCCTCGCCTCTCTCACTTTTTATACAAACACAAATGTATAAAATGTATTTGTGTTTGTATAAAGCGAGAGAAAATTGTATATAATACATTATTTTCGTTCCCCTCTCTCCACTCTCCTAGATCTCGTTCGCCACTCTCCCAGATCTCGCTCTCCATTCTCTCCCTCGCCTCTCTCGCTTATACAAACAGAAATGTATAAATTGTGTTTCTGTTTGTATAAAGGGAGAGAAAATTGTATATACACATACAAATACATATATCTTCGTCCTATACACTTATAATTATACAATACAAATATTTCCCTGCCCAGTTCTCTTTTGTCTTTCTCGCTTTATACAAACACAAATTATACAATTGATCTTTTGTATATGTATACCGAAACATATTATATACAACTGCTTTCTTTTGTATATGTATAGCAAAATATACATATTTATGTTTGCTATGATGCGCAATTATGCAAACTATAGCTATAACATACAAATATGATTTTTGTGCTTGCTACATGTGAAAATTGCTCATTTTTTAAGGGTCATTTTGTAGTTGGTTAAAGTTATGCATAAATTAATTATAATATATATATATACATTATTATGTTATTAGATATAATATAATGATGATTATATTATTACTATAAAATTCTTTACTTATTGTAGTGGTATGATGCAATTATAAATTTGTTATTGAGTATCCTACATCTATTAAGAAAATTATTTAAACATTAATTAAAGGATAATTTGTTGATATTATCCTTGTGTTTCTTTCCAAACTTTTTCTTAAAATTGGAGATAGCTGAAGGCTCATTAAAGAGAAGGATAGTTTTGAAGAGAAACAAAAGACCAATTAATTCATTTTGGACCATATATATATATATGAAGTGCTAAATCCAGAAAATTTGGTCAGAATTTAGTCAGAAAATTTAAAAAATTATAATATATATATTTTTTTAAACAAACTGATCTTTTTTCCATTTTTTTAGTTAAAAGGTATTAAAGTTAAAAGGGTAAAAATGTTTAAAACGGTAAACTTACATAGATAAAATATCATTCTGGCCAAAAAGATTTTTCATATATATATACATATATTAGTTATGCGAGTTTCTAAGTTGCAAAAACTAAATATCATATTAGGTGTGTTGAATTTTATACATAGTAAAAAAGAGTAATTATTATCAAACACGATATTACTTACGTATAGTTTAATACCCGCATAACTTGGCTCGTACCAAATTACTTATGTAGAATATAATGTCACGTAAAATATATGTGTATCTTTCTTCAAATTTACACAAGTGAAACAGTCTGCTTAAGCACATCCAAAATAAAAGAACATAAAATTAAATAAATAATTATCCTAAATATAAAAGACACACAAAAGCTTTATTCTTATACTATAATCAGCATTAAATAAGTAGGGCCCTTGGATGTTTGAAGTGTAAAATCTAATTAAGCTAGTTGAATGAGATTAGTCGATTTAAGACTAGAATACTCAACCATATTGGAAGTACCAAAAAGTAGAAAAAATGTCATGATTAAGGGTGTATTGGAGGAAAATATTTTTAAATTTTTTAAATATTTTATTAGTAATTTTTTTAATTAGTATTTTTTTGAAGAAATTATTTTTTATTAGAATAAAAAATAACTTAGTAAGAACAGAAAAATTAATTCCACATTAATGGTATCTTCTTCACTCCAGAACCTTACTTGTGAGAGTGAATTTAGAGGTTAAAATCAAGACATGTGAATTTGTAGTCTCTCCTTAAAACTAAATATAATTGAATGCTGAATTATTTACCTAAAGGACTACAGCCCCCACACTCTTATCCCTACCTCAATCTTCGTAATAATATTTATCTAAATTATATATAAAATATTTTCTAATACTTATTCATCAAACATAAAAAAAAAAAAAAACACTCACTAAATTTTCCTACAATCACACATGAAGAAATATTGTTTTTCATACCAAACATACCCTAAGAAATCGTTTAGTATGAGATATAATGTATAATAATCCTAGAATAAAATATATGATTATTTTATCATGTGTTAAGTTAAAGATAGTAGATAGTCATTAAATTATTTATCTCATAATTTATATTATAGTGATAAAATAAATCACACAATATACATAATAAAATAATTTATCTCAAAATAACGTATTTCCAACTAAATGAGCCTTGAATCAACAATGATTGAATATAATGGGGTCCATGTCCCTAGACTTTTTGTCCTCCAGGTTACAAAATTAGGTAAGATGGGATTGAAATTTTTAGTAACACAAAATTTTAAAAACTATATTTAATGGAAAGAACTTTTTTAGTCACATCTATGTGATTTGAAAATTGAAATATGCATAGTTTGACTTGATAAATTATTCCATTGCCTTCACATCTAAATCTAAGGTAAGCATTACGTACACTCTTTTTCTTAAGATTCTTTTTCATTTTTAGAAATCAAAAACATTTCGTGTTTGATATTTATTTTGAAATTAAAGATTCCAACTAGTTAGGTTTTAGGTTGTGCGAAATTGTTGTTAAAAAGGAATTATCTATCCTACTATAACTTTTAAAAACACTTTCTTTAATAAATAAAAAATCCATTTTTTATTTGGCATTCAATATTTATTTGAGCATTCCAACTAATTAGGTTTTATGTTGTGCAAAATTACTAATTAGGTTTTACACTGTGCAAAATTTATTAAAGAAAAGTTTTTCAAACTTAAAGAGGTTCACAATTCGAATTCATAACCCTCAAAATTGGCCAATTGGACTTTTTCAAAGTTAAAATTTTACACTAGATAAATATGAATGAATTAATATTTTTAATTTTAATCTTAGCTTCTTTTTTTTTATAAAAAGAATACCAATGATCTATTGTATGTCCAAGTCTTATTCTTCTAATTATTTTTTTTCGAAAGTTGTTGATTATGCCTAACTAATCGTGATGCAAATAATGACGAAAGATTATTCATGTAGAAACAAAATATTAATAAAGCATGAAATAAAATAAAGTTATATTTTATTTGGAAATTTATTTTTCCTTTATCATACTAATCAGACCAACTATAGGAAGAATATAAGCATTTTCTCTCTATTTTTATATTTTTCCATTCAACTTTTTAGCCTTTTAAATTTAAAGTGTGAATAAAAAGTGAGAGAATGGAAAAAACTCTAATTTAACGCTTTCATACATTATTGAATAATGAAAAATTCCAGCTACCTTATGACGAATATTTCTAGATCATATGACAAAAATACATATAAAATTGTAAATAAAACTTTCACCTGAAGTTTATTGAACATGAATGAACACAAACAAAAGTAATCCTTTTTGCCTCGGGTTCAGCCCATGGAAATAATAACATTTTCGGTCACTCAATTATATGTAAATTTTAAATTTAATTTTTGTGATATTTAACTAAACACATTTAACTTGTAATCAGTTGAAATGTACTATCTTTTTATTATCTCTTTGCTTGTGAAATTCACATAATTTTAAAAGCATTAAACATTATGTCATTTAATTATTCATGTGTTTTTTTTTATGTTTAGCATGTGTTGCTACTTTATATTTGAGGATGTTTTAATCAAAGGTAGGAGCTAGATGTCCGAATATGGATTCGATCGAACCCATTAGGTTTTACTCAAACATTATATTTGTAGTAAGAAAATTCATTAAATATGTACAATACTAAAATTAAAACGTTATTTTTTAAAATTCAAAACTCATAAAGTTAAAAGCTTGATTCTGCCTCCGAGTATACTTCTAAATATAGTTTAAATATAATATATTTCCTATATTATAAAGTAATCGAAAGCAACACATTTAAATATCGAGTCATATATTACAAGGACCAAAATCAAAACAAGGGATTGAAAGTGCTATTATCCCTAATTTAAAATGATATGCATTGTATATTGTTACATAGTGAGAAATCAAAGAAAACTGAGTACAACAAGATCCTTGATTTGTTCCTAAAGTTGAAACAAATGTGAAATGAGTTATCTTTCATCAATTTCCAAAGATAGGGAAAAAAATGAGAAATTAATGAGGTGATTTGAAATTCTTTGATTTGTTTCTATAGTTGGAACAAATATGAAAAGGGTTCAAGTTTCTAAATAGGAATCCCTTTTAAATAGGGAAAATTGTATAAAATAGCAAATTATTAATTTAAATTCAATGCTATAAATACAATTTCATTTAATTCTAATCCGTAGCAAACTGTTTGTCAGTCGCCTCTCTCCTAGCGAATCTCGCTCGCCTCTCTCACTTTATACAAACACAAAATGTATAAATTGTGTTTTCTGTTTGTATAAAAGTGAGAAAATTGTATATACAAATACAAATACATATATTTTCGTCTTATACACTTAAAATTATACAAATACAGATCTTCCCCTACCCAGTTTTCTTTTGTGTTTCTCTCTTTCTCGCTTTATACAAACACATATTATACAATTGATTCGTATATGTATAGCGAAATATATATATTAATAGTCATTCGTATATGTATAGTGAATTATACAAATCACAAGCTCCATAGCAAACATAAAATTTGCTATGGAGCGCAATTATGCAAACTACAGATATAACATACAAATTTGATTTTTATGTTTGGTATATGTGAAAGTTGTTCTAAATAATCGAGACTTGCTCAATAGAAAGATTTACATGCAACAGAGTCTCAATTTTGTGTATCGGGTTAAGCAAGCCCAACCCAACAACTTACATCCAAACAAAAAAAAAGTGAACACCTAACGCGGAAGATTGTATTACCAAGCAAGCCAAGACAAGAAACAAGAGTGTAACAAATGAACAAACAATACGATTTTTCAACAAAGAGAATTCAATTGAACTCCCCCTTCATTGGTTGTAGTTCCGCGATTGCGTTATTGTTAACCCAGTAGTATATCTTTTCTCACTCAACTTTATTCATGAACTACCATATGGATTTGGTGTAATCACCCGGTGCAAGTTAGGTTTTACCAAATGATATTATGAACACTTGTATCCAGGGGCGCATTTATAGGCAAAATTTGAGACACGTGAACCCATGATCGAAGACTAAATGGTGCACCTAGTTGAAAATTGAGCTACTTAAAGAGGACTATTTTTGTTGTTGAACAGTAATATCTTGCATGAATTATGAAAAAATGGTACAAAACATTAAAGCAAAAATATCAAACAGGTTTTAGAATAGCATAAAAACTGTTGATGAGAAAACATTATTTGCATTCAGGTAGAGGTTACAAATAGTCCACCATCTTTATCACTCAACAGAAATCAACTTCAAATACAAATCCACCAACCAGTATTTGACAATTTTCTTGGTTTCTGGAGACCTTGGCAATTTTTTCATCTTCCTGTGAAAACAATCACCATAGTTGAATTCAGATGAAGGAAAACATGATTTGGTAAAACACAAAGCGGAGTGGTTTGTCAACCACGACAACCACTATAAAAGATAAACCAACTTCATAGTAAGTAAGAAATCAGATAACAAGTGGATGTAAGAGAAGAAAATTATACTGCAAATATATACGAGATACACTTAAATAAGTCTAACAAAGGGGGTACTAGATGGATTAGGACCAGTTCACTCACCACCAAAATATCGAAAAAAAGGAGCATCTAAGTGCTAAATCGAAAAAGAGAAAGTAGTTCAGGAGGTTGACCAACTTCCAAGAGTAAACATTCCGAGTGTAAGAGAATGTTAGAAGGAAGTTGAATGACCGTGCACCAGTACTGGCACGCAATCTTCATTCTTATGGTCTTCCGAGGCTATTCAAGATTACCTGAGTTTTTTGTAATTTTACAGACTCCCAGAATTACTAGCTTTATATTTTGATTTGATTTGTTTAGAAGAGTTGGTAACACCTTGGTTCTTATTATGGATAGAATCTTCTCTTTCATCTATCCAAAAAGGAAAGACATAAAAGAAGGAAACAAGAAAGAGAAGAGAAGAAGAAAGAAGGAAGAAGTCATAATTTTGCTCTAACTAAAATCTTGTTCCTTTCCGACTAACTGCTAAGTAAAAAACCAAAGGTTGTGAGTTTTGAGAGCACTAGAGTAAAGGGGGGAAAGGGCCATAGAAACAGTTGTGGAAATCTAATGGCCCCTAATGTTAGTTGTTTTACGCTGTTAGTTACACACGATGTAAGCCGTACTCGTGCAACCTTCAGACTAGAGGATTGGCAATATGCAACAAGTGCTTAGCATTCAATGGTTAAGTGAGGGATTGGCAGCAACCTATTTGCAGTATACAGTGGCAGGTCAAACCTGGTCTTTATTTCTTAACAAATTCAGAATTCCTTCTGTTAAGTCATACACAGGTTAGGAGCTATTGAGTAGGTTGGCTGTTAGGTGAATGAGGAAATCAGTAAGGAAGGTCTGGAATACAGTCTCAGACTGTGTCTATTGGGTATTATGGAAAGGAAAGAATGTCAGATGCTTTACTAAGGAAATCAAATACTTACAGAAGATTAAGCTATAGATGCATATGGCTTTTGGCATTTTGGTGTAGCTTACAGGATGTTGAAGATGAAAATAGAATAAGCTAGATTTCATACTCTTTACAGGAATAGGAGCATGTACAGCTGGAACCCCTTCTTTATGTTTTAATATAATTACCCTGGAACCATCTTAGTGCTAAGATTCTTATTTTCACATGCATTATTTAACTGTTCAAACAAAAAAAGTGAAAGGGAAACTTTGGTCTCCTGAATAGAGGAATTTGCAGGTGGAGCTTACCACACCCATAAAAAGAATCCCTGGGCTCCATACATTTGGGCTATGTGTTAAAAGTAATACTAATACAGTAATTCTAGATCAGAAAGTTGTATGGCGGAAGCAAATTAGAGATGAGCACGACAAAGACAAAAAGAGAAGGATAGAAGGGAAAGAAATTCTAGGAATTCCTACCAGCGTCCTTTGGAATACCTGGGAATGATAAGGTTGCTGCAAGCTTGGCAAAACACAACAATGTAACCAGTGCAATCCCACAAGCTTGAACATAGAAAGAATTAGAATTTTATAAACTTACTTTTCTATACATCTAACAGCATCACCTTGAAAGAGTTATATGACTTTTTCATTATTTTTCGGAAATACCTCCATTCCACCTCGTGGAACAATAGAGAATCATTTGCAGTGACCTCTTCAAGGAGATAAAAATGAATTATTTCCTGTTATGTAAGGGCTAGACAAATTTTTTACATTTTATGATAATTATAGTTAAAAGAGTCTCCAGTCTGCTCAAAAGGCTTGCAACAATAAAGTTGTTGCTGGACACACAACTGCCTATATCAATTGTAACATAAGTTACTACATGGTAATGAAGCAAGACTTAGATATTCTCTAGTCAAAGTCACTTGCATCAGATGCTGCACAAATATAAGAAGCTATGATGCCATTTGCACTCCTTGTGCTTAAAAGATAGGAAGCTGTTTCAGCATGTTGTAAATGTCTTTAAGTTAAAAAGGATATTGTTACTATGTGTCTACATCATAAAGAATCTTGGTTGATCCAATGTTTAATAATAAATCTGCATTTGAACTGCACAAGCTAGATAATGAAAATTTCAAGAATTTCAAATTAGGACCTTGACTGCTGAATAAAGGTACTCTACAGTTCTGAGCTCTTCATC
>NW_006239113.1:180000-189514 GCF_000226075.1 Solanum tuberosum | reverse complement strand
AGCGCTCGGGATTGTGGGGCTTCATCCCCCCCCCCCCCCCCCCCAAAAAAAAAAAAAAGAGTTATGTTTCCACTCTACCTTTGCTGTACCTTCCAGAAGAGAATGAGCCAAACAACCAAACAAAGTTGTACCAAATAAGTTCCACAATAAAGAGGATTCTTTTTTTAACAAAATAATCATCTCATTGCCCATCTATAAAGCTGAAACACCCATAAAACCCAGGAAATGTTTTAATCATCAGATCATAAAGGCACCTCATATCTCAATTAGATGAAGCACGATTAGGAGAAAAACACTACTACTCACTAATCAGTCAAACCTAATAGCTATTAAAACTTAGAATTATGACTAAGTTCTTTGCTAAGTTACAAAAGTGAGATCAAATATCAGACAGATTCTGAAATTCAGTCTCAGGTCTGCACTTGCTGAAAAGGGTCAATGGCAATGAATCATCGCTACCGCAAGTAAACCTGGAGATCCTCACTATGATAAAAGAAAGAACTAACATCCTTGAAACTATAGATCATCAACTGTAAAAGAAACATTCAATTTCCTAAAGGAAAAGTTGATGACAAAATATATGTGACAATGGTGAAGAATCTCAAGATTTATTACTATGATCTCAATCAGACACAATGTCAGTTTCCAATAGACACATCGTGGACATGTTCTAGAACATACTGAACTCCAACAACTATCAGAGAAAATCCTTAAATTCCTAAAAGAAAAGTTGATGGTAAAAAGCATGGATATGTGAGGAATCTAAAGATGTGCCACCATAATCTCAATCATGCACCACATAATTTTCCAAAGAAACACTCCATTATGATCTCCTTAACTTTTATTCAATGCAAGACCAATAATATGCTGGATACTGAGTTTTGTTGTGCCCAATGCCCCTAAAATCTATTTATGTGATTGTGATTACGACCACTAGTATGGAGGGATAAACGAGACAACACTCAACTACCTAACTAACTTTTTTTTTTTGATGACAAGGGAAACCCGCAGCCGCTACCCTTTGGGTGCGCACAGGGTAAAACCCCCGCTCCTATGCAATAGCTCGCAAACGACATAGGAGAGGTAACCCGCACTAGGCAAGCCCGGTGCGACGAGCTCGATTCAGAAGGCAAACCCCTTGCTTTCGCTGGCAAGGGGTTTCGAACTTGAGACCTCCAACATGGAAGTCCCAAGCCCAAACCACAGGGCCACCCCGAAGGGTAACTACCTAACTAACTTTCTACCCTTATCTATGTGATTGTGTCTTTCATAACCTCTTATCTAAGGACAAGTCCTAGGTCAGAAGTTATGTCATGTATTGTCAAATCACCTCTCCCCAATAGTTCCTCAGCCAACCTCTACCTCTCCCAAAACCATCCATAGCCAACCTCTCACACCTCTGCACAAGGACATCCGTGTCTCTTCACATACCCAAACCATCTCATCCTAGCTTACCGCATCTTGTCCTCAATCAAGGCTACTCCCACTTTTTCTCAGATATCATCATTTCGAATCTTATCACTCTTAGTATGCTCACAATCCCAAAGCAGTGTAGGTGGGCTATATGAATAATCTGTGTCCATTACACTCAATTCAACAGCCTGTTTCATTCCAATACAAATAAATCTGTCCTAATACATATTGGAGCCCGAAAAGTAATCCTTAGTATCTACTCTACTCTATTCAAACTTGGTTCATTTCAAAACTAAATAATCCGTCTTTTATTACAAAATCAGGAATTCTCTATATATTGAAGTTTATTGAACTCACATTTCTGCTTAAAAGGATATACTAATCTCCAAGATATCTCTTGAAGTAGAGAAAGGAAAAAAAAAAAAAAAAAAAGCAACTTCTCCTTCCCAAGTTATATAACACACTCCATATTTTGGAACTACCAAAATGTTAACACGATTCTTCAAAAAAATAATTACTATATACTACTTTTTTAGAGGGGATTCCTATATAGAACTTTCAAACTAACTTGTTAACTACTAATAAAATATTTTCACGTTTCTTCTATAATGGTGGTGTCTAGGCTACTTTACTGCTTGTCAATTAAACTGCTGGGTACATGCTACCTTCCACCAACAAACAAAAAAGTACAAGATATCATTCCACCAAAACTCATACTTTTGTCTAGATATGACCCCTTGTTTCCTAGTGTCCATTGCTACTTTAGTGATGGTTGCATTCCAATACTAAAAACACTACCAGAGTGGAAACTTGAATTCTCTATCTACTTAACAATAACTTTTACTTTTTTCATTTCAATACAACATTATTCGTCTTTTAGTAAAAACTAGTGAAATTCTTTAGATCTTTGGTTCTCTAAATCCTACATGTATCCTTCCAAGAAATCTAAGTCAGTAAAATGCCAAACAAAAAAAATAAAAGCTAAGCTCTCCGTTCCAATTTGTATAACACTGTCTAAGTTATAAAAATGTTTGACACAATTCCACAAATAACACAAGTTTTGCAATATTTAAACAAACTTGACAAACTACTATTTAATTCCTTCATCAAGTTAACATCTTAAACTATATATTCAGTCAAACACCATCATTAAAAATAAAACTCAAAGCAATTTGGAGTAAAATTGAAGCTATGAATAAGGAGATCAATTCAAACAATCACTATAACAATAAAGAAATCAAGTAGCGGTAACTGACCTAGATGATGGAAAAAACTAGACATTAGCAGTCTTAGGAATGAGAGGAATGGATTGATGTCCCTTTTGCTTCATTCGTGCTTCCTCTTCGCGGATTTTCTGCATCTGAAGCATCCGTTCCATAACAAGCTCATACGCACACTTTTCATATGTATGGCGTTCATCCTCGCACTTCCATGGAAGATAAAATTCCGATTGCCGACACTTGTTCAAAGGGATCAAAAGGTGTGCGCACTGATCCCTATATGCTAATGGCACTTTGTTTTCCACCATTTCTTCTTGTGTTGCGATCATCTTCTTCGATGAACCGGGAACCTCCATTGCCAAATTGACTTTCGCTGTTCGATTTTGGGATTTTTCTCGGCGAATTTTCTCCTCTTTTCGATCGCTCTAGAGATTTGCTGTTGTGGTTTGTGACGTTTTGTTGGGCTTTTGGGCTATTTTGGGGAGGTATTTGGGCTTTGGATGTTTGGGCTAATCTTTAGGCCCAATAAAATTGTGGTTTACTAATAGCTTTGGGAATTTTTTTTCAGAAACTTACATAAAACTCATTAGTTTAGGAGCTAATTACTGGGCCCGTTTGGCCATGCGATATGATATCATAATATAAAATCATGAGATGAAGTTAAAGTTTTGTTTGGACATGCGATATGAAATTCTTGTGTTGTATATTTTCTCATAACATAAGAATCTCATAAGTTGTAAAGCTATTAATTAAATAGCCCAAGTTGTTTATTCAATCTTACCAAATAATCAAAAATTTAAAAAATCGTATAATAAATTATTACAAAGCTATTTGTTCTCCACTTAAGTAACTGTTTCATCTAACTTTAATTGATCAAAAATTAATTCATAAAAAAAATTGAACATAAATTGTAGTGTACTAGTCTTAATATAATCCTTCCACATAGTACGGACAATCTTCTCACGTTGAACTTGCATTTCAACCAACATTGTTACTTTGAGCCATTTCTTGGTCAATATCATTTGCAACTATATTTTCATGCTCATAGACCATAAATATTTCATCACTTTTTTGGTATTCTCGCAAATAATTATGTAACATTGTACAAGCTATGACAATTTTCACTTGTGTGTCAATATCATAATGGTTCATGCCTTGTTCACTTGTGTGCAATTACACATTTTCAGTGCATTAATTTCGTGCTAAAATCAAATATATTGGAAGTAGTGATAACAAACATATATCACCAACTTTGTCTTTTTTCATATTAAATTGCTTTAAACATTTTCATATGTAGCCGAAAGAGAAGTTTTTTAATTATGAAAAACTAAAAATGTATTACTCCCTCCGTTCTTATTTATATTCACCAAATCAATTCCCACTTTAACATTTATATTCACCAAATTTAAAGTAATAATAAATTTTATGTTGGTGAGAATAATAAATTTTAAAAAGTAATGATGTGATTATAAATTTTATTTACATATGAAATAAATGGTTAGTACATATAAATGTGGAGTTGTTTTAACAAAATATAAACTTGTGGGTCAATTTTTGTATTTAAAAAATCACAAATCATAATATGGAATCCCCAAATCATGATTTTTGGAGAATATGGAATTTCATCTCATGATATGGAATCAGCATGAAATCGCATGTTCAAACGATATCTCACGATTCCATATCGTTATATGGTATCGTATGGCCAAACACCTACTTAGATTCACTCTACTTTGCAATATTATGAATCTTACCAGATTTTGGTGCATCGAGATACGTTTTGGATACATCCAGATATATGTATCTCGAGATATATGATGTCAAAATTAGATGTAATTTGTTCGAAATACAATGTATCCAAGTGAATTTGCATATATCTGAGATACATAACAAATCTCCCTCGCCCTCCCATCTCGCTCACCACTCTATGTATATGGTATCTCATTTATATGTGAATCACACCAGATACATACATATACATGTATCTAGTGTGTATCTAGTATTATTCGCATGTATCTCAGATACATAATGAATCTTGCTTGCCTCTCTCACTATTTTAGTGTATCTAGTAACAAAAATATATGTATCTGGTTGTATCTTCCTCAATATATGACAAATAGTTCTTAATTAGTGGTAAGATACGTAATATTTTGAAAATATAGATAATAATAATAGTATATATCGTAATGGAGTATATCCAATTATGTGGTTTCTGTCATAAAAAAAAAATTATGTGGTTTCTCCAAAAAATATTATATCAAATAGCTATTTGTACGATCGATAATTGGAATTCGAAAATGGCTATACCTCGAAATTAAAAGGCATAAATTAGTTTTAAAAATAGAAACAAATTCTACGACGATTTTAAATCTATGCTGGTGAAATTCAAAGATCATGTCTTAAAGTACAAAATTATGCAAAGTAAAACTCGAGAATCATATCTAGGAACTCAAAACAATGCAAGTGAAACTCAAGGATGGCGTCCTAGAGTTTGAAGTATTGCAATCGGGCATGATATGATCACAAGAATTAATTATGTAGTCCATCTTTATCGAATTAAACCACTTGCTCCATCGTTTGTGCGGATCCCCATCAATTTCTTTGACTTTCATTCTTATGAATTTACTTTCTATACATTATACTTAACGTGTTAGCTATAGCATTGCACAAATCGATACGCACGCACACAACGCCTACACCTAGTATCCATCATTTATGACTAGAATTACTGGGGTATTTAATCCAATTCAATCCCCTAACTTTCGTCCCTCAGTATCAGTGTTGACCCAACATAATACTTCTGTATGTTATCAACGTTGGATAACTTAATTCTATGGTGTAAATATCTTGTTTTTACTTATACATCATATACATTTATACACACAAAATTAAAAATGTACTCACTTTCTTAAAATATTATTATGAAAAATATTTTTCATCGTATCGAACAGTACACCTTGATGTTGTCATGTACTAATAGTCTCTCTTGTCTCAACTCAATAACTCATCATTCTCACACCTATATTATACTTCTTGACAGTCGTCATCATCCCTTCCCAACAAGAGCCACCGCCAAAAAAACAGAAACAAAACTATGTTATTTTTTTTCTCTAAGTCTTGACAAATTACTAGTCATAAGTTATATATTGTTCATCACCAAATTAAAGAATATTGTGATAGGATGTAAAATATTATCTTATTTATAATCTACAAATTCAAACTAGAGCTATTTATCAGTTGGTTCAATTTGATTTTGTTAAATCAGTAATCGAATCATTAAGTTATCAAAATATCTATAAATCTAGATAAGGAAAAAGGATAAATATACCTCCGAACTATCGTAAATGACATGCAGATACCCTCCGTCATACTTTTAGACATTGGTGCCTCTGCCATAAAAAAACTAGAGCATTTATGCCCTTCACTCTAACGGAAGACTAAATAGGGACACATAGCATATCTTATCCGTCGATCCGATATTTAATAAAGGGAAAAGGGCCTGATATACCCTTCAACTTTGTCATTTGGAGCTGATATGCCCCTCGTTATGAAAGTGACTCATATATACCCTTACCGTTATACAAACGGCTCACATATACCCCTACCGTTACAAAATGAGCTCACATATACCCTTCATTTAACGGAAGTGAAAAAGTTAGTTTTAAATTTATATTTTTGACTTTTAATTTTCTTAAAAATTATTTAGGGGTATACATGATTCTTCTAGTAAAGTTCAAGGTATATTTTAATCTTTTTCATACATAGATTATTTTTTGACTTCTTTTATTATAATTATTTGAGTTTCTTA
Organism: Solanum tuberosum; assembly: GCF_000226075.1. NCBI lineage: Eukaryota > Viridiplantae > Streptophyta > Magnoliopsida > Solanales > Solanaceae > Solanum > Solanum tuberosum. The sequence continues at coordinate 183,073 of NW_006239113.1, read as the reverse complement.
TTCTTATTTTATTTTTTTCTTTCATTCCTTAGTGTAAAGAAAAAAATTTAAAACTATTTTTTTGTGGCTATATTTTAATTTAAAACTATTTTTTTTTGTCTATATTGTAATTTAATTTTTGTATTTGAAGAAAAAAATTTGGTCATCTATAATAAGTTTTACAAGAATATTAGTGAAACATAAATAAATTTGACCATCAAAATAATAAATCTAAATTAGTCATTGAAACAAAAAAAAGTTAAAATATATATATATGTTTGAGGAGGATTAAATATACTCATATGGAATTATATTTATTTTTTAAATAATAAAAACTAACCTGAAATTAATTTTTTTCATTTTTGTTAGAGGAAAAGGGTATATGTGAGCCATTTATATATAAGTAGGGGTATATATGAGCCACTTTCATAACGAGGGATATATCAGCTCTAAATGACACAGTTGAGGGGTATATCAGACCCTTTTCCCTTTAATAAATATGTCAGGTCGGTAAATAAGATTATGACATGTGTATGTCCGTTAATATAAAGTGTATATATGCTTTAGTTTTTGGATGGCAGGGGGACCAATGTCACAAAAGTATGATGCAGAGTATCTGCATACCATTTACGATATAATTTGGTGGTATATTTGTCCTTTACCCCATCTAGATATGAGGAAGATTGGAAAAGGGTGCTAAAGTTAACAAGTTGAATTACTAATTAAACTGTTAAAGAAATTCGATCATATCTGTATTGAAATTCGAATACACTCGCATGGATAATAATTGCATTCACATATGTTCCCAAATCAAAAGAAGTGTAATTAACGGCACTAAGAAGCAAATTAAATTATTTTCAAAGTCTAACTATAGACTAATTTAATAAACAAAGTTGAAAATAAAATTTAATAGATAAAAAAAAAATAACTAAAACTGACATTATGCTTGATCTTTAGCAAACAGGCTCCACAAGAACATACCTAATAAACGCAATGACACAAAATGGCAAATCAAAACTGGACAAAAACTTCAATAATTTTATATACATTTGGAATATTTATTTTGACTACTACCTAAGTTATAATATATAATATATAATATTATATATACTAAATGCAAGAGGCCTAATAAAGCATACTAAAAATGATCTTATATACTCTCTCCGTCCCATTTTATGTAGCACTTTTTGGATTTCGAGATTCAAGCAAGTCTATCTTTGACTGTAAATTTTTCATAGATCTTTTAAACATTTTGAATTGTCAATTATTGCGACTTATAGTACTTTGGACGTAGTTTACAAATATATAAATTTAATTTCAAAAAAATTGAAGATTTCATGAGCAAATTTCCGATCAAACTTAAATGCTTTGACTCTTGAAAAACGATAAGTGTCACATAAATTAGGACAGAGGCTAATTCTGTCTCAACGTATATTGCACATTTCTCTTTTTAGTTAGTCACAAGAAAAAGACACATTTCATCATTCACAAATGTTGTGATAATGCATAAGTATCTCCTAAACTATTACCGAAATTTCAGCGACACACCTTAACTTAACTAGGGTCTTATTATCCTCCCTAAACTATTTTAAATGGAATAAATACACCATAAATACTGACGTGGTATAGTTTAAGGGGGGTAATAAGACTCTAGTTAATGACATGGAATCGCAAACTTTCAGCGAAAAAACATTAGTAAAGCACATTCAAAGGCCATAACATTGACATTAAATTCTAAAAATAACCTTGACATGAAACATATACGTCGATAAAGAAATTCAAAATTTTAAAAATATCCTCGACATGAAGCAAACACGTCGATAAAGAGATTTTGAAATTTCAAAAATACCCTTGATATGAAGCAGACACGTGAATGAAGAGGTGTTTGCTTCTTCTTCTATATATATATATATATATATATAATTGCTGTTATTATTATTATTATTATTATCTTTTTGTAATATTAAAGTTGACAGCCAAGAAGAAGGTGATGAATGAGCAATTTGTCTGAGAGTGAGTAGAAGATATGAAATGAGAGAAAGGGAGGCAACGTTTGCTGGTCGGTGGACCCAAATGTTACACTACACTGTATTATCATCACATCATCCTAGGCTAATTATTTCAAAAATATTTATTCGCGCTTGATATTTACATATTATTTTAGATTAGGATACTTTTCGTTATTAGTTAATGAATTGATGAAGTTAAAATATATATTAGTTAATCATATGATTAAACGGGAGAGATGTAGATTGGTTGTGAAAATTTTGTCCTTCAAAAAAATTGAAGTTCTAAAAATTAATTTCACTTATAAAACTTTTTTAAAAATTTAAGTAAAATGTCCAAACATAACATTAAAAGTTCAAGTTTTCAAATTTTAACTTCAAAATATGGTCAAATATAAGCGAAAAAATAGAAATTTTTACCTAAACTTTTTTGTATAGAGTACTAACTAAACTACAAAATTCGTCATTAATGTTATTTAGCTATAATTTCACAATGGATTATTATAAAATTATGTAAAGTATGAATTACTTAGTGACAGATTTACGAGGAATTTCATAACTAATTATATCCAATCTTTTGTTTGCCTTTTTTCCAATCATTTTTGCATTTTAAGTAGTGATAAGAAAGTTTAAAATAGAGAAAAATGAATAGGATAATTTGGTGCACTAATTAAGCTTTCGTTATGAGTATAATATGATGAAAGATCAGATCAAAAGGATTTATTGTATATAATTTTATTTTATATTTTTATAAGAGGATGTTTTCATAATTCGAACTTGTAATTACCTCCTAAAAATCTCTATGTTTTCTGTGTAATTGCTATTTTTATAGATATTTTGATTGAAAGACGAGAAAAAAAAATAGTAGTAATATTTTCATATGAAAAAAATTAAGAAGTTACACATTATTTCAATGAGAATCTGCTTCTCATCATGCATTTTCTCAGCAAATCGATTCAGTAATCATATTTTATAACATAAATTTCTCACTAATTCACGGAGAGAAAAAAAACCCCCTTATTTCTAATAATACATAAATAAAATTGAAAAAAAATGATAGAGATGAGAAAAAGGATAGGGGTTGGAGG
>NW_006239113.1:168672-178980 GCF_000226075.1 Solanum tuberosum | reverse complement strand
TTATGGATATGTGTTTGTCTATGCATGACACCTAAAACACATATAGAGGAACCTCACATAGCATCTTTTCTTGAAAAAAATTCATTTTATAGCAAAGAGTTAAAGGAGAGAAAGAGAGAGAAAAAAAAACACAAAATAGTTCATAGATATCATGGGATGAATATTCTCTTTAATTCCTCTTACTCAAGTCTCACTCACTTAATTATTTTAAGTTCTTGATAAGGTTTGTAAACTTCTTATTTTGGTTAATTAATTTTCCTTCATCTTTGTTATTAATTGAGTTAATTTTCTTTCTTTAATTTCTAACAAACAGCTCAAGGATTTAGAACACCAAAAAAGTAGATCAAGATCAAGAGGAAATTAATTATATCAAACAAAAGGTTTGTTAATGAAGCTTTGTTGAATTAAGTTCTTTTTTCCTTAATTTTTTTTGGTTAATTTTTATTTATTTATTTTTAATAGATGGCTGGAGGTTCATCAACATCATCTATGTTTTTTGGAATGAGAGATGAAGAATTAAGTCAAAATCAACAAGAAAATCTCCTTCAAGCTCAAGCACCATCAAAGAAGAGAAGAAATCAACCAGGCACACCAAGCAAGTATCTAATTAATTGATTAATTAGACTAATTTTATGAAAAAGAAATTTTCAATTATTTTAAAAAAAAACATAAGAACAAGAGAGAGCACTAATTTATTTTTTCTTTAATTTATTATATTAATCTATCTATAGTATGAATAAAAGTTGAAAATAATAATTTATAACTCAAGTTCAAGTTTTACCTTAAAGAAATTTGAGGAAAACCCTAATTTGTTAGGTTCTTCAATTTTTTGTGAATGAAAATCACTCTTCCCAGTAATGGACTATGAAAAATCAGGGAAGACGAAAAAGAAACCGATTAAAAACTTGAACTGCTTGACTAACCCCTTCATATATAATTCATTCATTAATGTTGGAATATATAGTTGAAACCAATCAGAAGTGCAAATCGCGATAACAGAAAATGATGAATTTTCTTTCACATATATATGATGAACTATGAGGGTATAGTCAAACAAAAATTGAAAAAAATCCATTTGTTTAACTGACCCTTTCATAGTTTCGTATGTTTAATTTCCACCATATATAAATCATAAATATAACTCTGTTACTAATAATTTATTTTTATTTTTATTTGTTTTATTGTGGTGGGATGAATAGGTCCAGACGCAGAAGTGATAGCGTTATCACCAAAGACTCTAATGGCAACAAATAGATTCTTATGTGAGGTATGCAACAAAGGTTTTCAAAGAGAACAAAACTTACAACTCCATAGAAGAGGACACAATTTGCCATGGAAATTAAAGCAAAAAAATACAAAAGAAGTTGCAAAAAGAAAGGTGTATCTTTGTCCAGAACCAACATGTGTTCATCATGAACCAAGTAGAGCACTTGGTGATCTTACTGGGATTAAAAAACATTATTTTAGAAAACATGGTGAGAAAAAATTCAAATGTGAAAAATGTTCAAAGAAATATGCTGTTAAGTCTGATTGGAAAGCACATAGCAAAACTTGTGGCACTAGGGAGTATAGATGTGATTGTGGCACTCTTTTCTCCAGGTACGAAATTTCGTTTGTCACTAATCTGTCACTAAATTGCTCGTAACTATAACATGATAATGTGACTATAGTGATAGAAGTTGTTTTATTTGTTTATTGCTAATTCCTGAATTTCATTGCTAAATTATTCGTAGCTATATAACATGATTATGTGACTATATATAGTGATAGAAATTGTTAATCTGTCGTTAAATTATTCATAGCTATGACAGGATTATGTGGCTGTATAGTGATAGAAGTTGTTTTATTTGTCTGTTGCTAATTCCTGTTTTTTTTTCTTCTAGTGAACTCGTCTATTTACCTTTCTTTTACCTTTTCTTTTTGTCTTGGTCACCTTAAGAAAAAAAAACGAATTGGTTATGGAATTCGTCACTAAATAGATCGTAGCTAATAAGATTTTTTGATGATTTAATGTTAATTTGTCATTAAATAGAATTAGCTATTATTTTTTATTGTATTGTCGCGTCTATGTTGATTTATTTATTTTAAGTAGGGAACTCGTCTATCTATCTTTTTTAATGACTAAATTTTCAGAGTGTTATCGACTTTTAGACACAAAAAATAGAATTTAAAAACCGTTTTTTTTCTTAAATGTTGTAATCAGTCAAACTACGTCATATAAATAACGTAAGAAGGAACACTTTTCGTGAAGTGCTCAATATTGTTTTTTTTCTTGGATTTTCGATCGTGTCTTAATTAGTTTGGTAGTGTGACTGATCTTCCTTTCGAACCAACTATTTATTATTTGAAATTTGAATTTTGGATTTTATTATTTTTATTTTATTTTATTCATGATGATGAGTCTTTTGAATTAAGTTTGGCATCTTTTTTAGTAGTATTTGTATTTTTTCCCAGGTGATGAAAAAGGGGAGAAATGAAAGGAAAAAGTTTTTTCCATTTTTTCTTGCAGTTACAAGATTCGTTTTATTAAAAAAATAAAAATAAAATAATAATAATAATTTTTTTTTCTCTTTATCTTCTTTCTTTTTGTTTTTTTCTCTCTGTGTAGTTTTTTGTTTTTGTCTTTGGATCTTTTACTATTAGACAATGTGTACACGTGAAATTATTATTACATTGGTTGTATTTTATTTTGTCTTTTTTCTTTACCACGGGTAGTATATAAGTTTTTTCAAAAAAAAAAAAAACGGGTTTATTTTATCCATCTATATTGTTTTTTCTTTCAATGCCTTTCATCGCTTGATAAATAAGTTATTTCAAAATTATAATAATAAGATATAGATAGTGGTATCAAGATTAAATATGAATATATTTTTATTGTAATGTTTGATTTATTAGATTAAAAATGGATTATAAGATGAATAAATTTTTATTATTTTTATTTTAAGTTTGTTCTTATTTTTATAAAAAAATAACTTTAACGACGAGCAAAGCAATATGTTATTTTGTTGTTTTACATAGAAATAGAGTATTATTCTCTGTAATTCTTTACTTGTTGCATTTTGTTTTATAACAAAGTCGATTTGAGTAAGATAGTTGATATCTAAAAACTATATGAAAAGTATATCAAACTATAAATTGTACTGTAATTTTTTCATATTAATGTAAAGAAAAAATCATTTTAAAATATTTATAAAAAAATATTTGACTATTAAAAAGCGCTTAAATAATTTTAAAATTACTAATCTTTTTATTTCAAAATTATAATTTCTTATCCCACGAATTAAACGAACGTAACACCCAAAGATATTCTCTCCTAGGGAGTACCGTCCTTTTTCCGTTACATTTACCTTTTCAAGTTATTCACGTGTTGCTATGTCCATGCATAAATAGTGGTAATACTTGTCAGATTTTGTTCTTTTCTTAATTGGTTGCTATATTATTCCCTTTTCATGATAATTTTTTTTACTACTTTATCGTAATATATTAATCGAGAGATGAATTCAAAATTTATATACTGACTAATTTTATATAAAATTAAGTTTTTTCGCGTTTTCATGATAGTAATTGTTTTCAAATATTTGATCTAGTTAGTTTTGAGTTTCGAAATGTAATATGTAAATAAAGATAACTGAATAGTTAGAGTGTAAGATTTAAAATTAATGAGGGTATGAGTATAGTTATGTTGAGTTGTTTATGTGTTTTAAATTAATAATTTATAGATATAATTTTATTTTTTTAACTGGGAGTTTCATTTATTGAAAATCATATCCCAGGCGTTTCATTTCTTTGATTTTGACCATTAATTTCCCAATTTCTTCTGTTGCATTTATTTGTTTATTTATTGTGGAAAAGTTCACATCATGCATTTTACAATTTTGGCAAATTATTCTTTGACAATCCTTGATTATGTTTCTGTCAATTTTGACCAGATTATATTTTCATTAATGTAAGAAATTTTTATATAAACTTATCCTTACTTTATTTTATTTTAATAATTACAAATAATATATTTTAATGTTACTTAAAGTATCTTCCTTATATATAGAAATTTATTGTATATTTTGTTATTTTCCCCACAACATTAATTTGATAATGACATGGCCGCAAAAAAACTAATTTTAATTTATTGAATATTGTAAATGCATTTTAACTTGTTATATCCAAGTTTTCTTTTCTAGAATGGGACCATTTGAGTCATTTTCAAGTCAATTTCTTTTTCTAGTTTAGGTAAATTTAATTTTAGAATAATTATATAGTATGTAAAAAGTTTTTACTTAGACTAGCTAAAGACAATATTCTTGTATAATTGTTGTTACAACAGTCTATAATTTGTTAATTTTAGTCCTAAATATATACTATTGTCATTGTCATAGTAGTGTAAGACAATTTTGAATTGGATGTAACTTAGTACTATATTTTAACTTATCTTATTTTTGAAGTTATTAATCTCACTTATTATGAACCATTTTGTGTAATTATCTTTATTTGGATTGAACATGAGGGTCTTAATTGGATTCTTATTTATTTATTGGTCAATGCAATTTCAACTACTTACTTCATCTAAATTATATCTATTTTTTTTTCTTATTTCTTTTTACCCTTTTTTAAAATCATTCATTGGGGAGAGGAAGGGGGAATGGGAGGGGAAAGTCAGAAGCGGAACTAGAATTTCTAAAATATGGGTGCATTACAAAAAAAATGTATTTAGTGGGAATAGATCGTTACTTTTTTGGATAAATAACTTAGTGTTCTATCATGTGCATCATTCAATCCTTCTGAAGTACGAGTGTCAGTTGATAATATTAGCTCAATTTTATGAACTATGTACACGTTTAGTAGATATACAGATCATACACGTGCACCACAATTTCTATACTAAATTCACCTGTGGAGAAAGAGGATTACTAGGTAGGAATCAAACCCCCACCCAGAGAATGTTCAAGAGTAACCAACTAACCGAACAACTAAAATTCTCCTTCTTCTTTTTTAGCTTGAGTTTGTGTATTATTTTTGGAATTTAATCATACACATGAACACCTTACACTTTCCTTCTTTTCTTACATCATATGTACACATATTTCTTATACTGTCAGTGCACATAACTTACCTCGTATATATTCTTTTTGTCGTGTTTACACAGGCGCGACAGCTTCATCACACATAGAGCCTTTTGTGATGCATTGGTTCAAGAAAATGCAAGAAATATCCTTTCACCAAACTCCTTGATGAACACTCTTGGCATGAACAACAACCAATATTTATATGGAAGTAGTAGCAACATAAACCTAGGCACCTTCTCCAAATTGGGCAATAACAACAACAACATCACAAAGACTACTACTAGTGGTGTTCAATTTGATCATCATCATGACAACAACCTCATAGGGTCAAGTACTACTACTACTACTACTAACAATCCTTTTTTCCTTCAAGAAACAAATCAAGATTACAATCCTAACAACAATATCAAACCATTAATGGTCCATGGCCTAATGCAACTTCCTAATCTTGATCAAAACAATGATAACAACAATAGTAGTAGTACTATGTTTAACCTCAACTTTTTTCAAAACAATTTGTCTACCAATAGTGGAATTTTGGGTGATCATCATCATGATAACAATAATATAAGTTGTTCAATTCCATCACTTTATGGGGTACAAGTACTTGAGAGTAGTAATACAACTTGTTCATCTGGACCAATAATGTCAGCCACAGCATTACTACAAAAGGCAGCACAAATGGGATCTTCTAGTACAAGTAATATTAGTGCAACTGCCTCATTGTTCAAAGCCTTTGGAAGTACTAGTGGTTCATCATCTAGTGGCACAAAATCTGATCATCCAGCTTTCAACTTTGGTAGTGACATTACAGGTATGGTTTGATTAATTCTTAGACTTTGATATTTTAAAAAGAATCGATTTCATTCAACGTTTGATTCAAAGAACTACGCTTACCCCCCTCCCCCACCCCTCTTCCAACTCTCCTAGCTCATAAAATGGCTTTGTTGCAATGGATGGTAGAGAGTTCATAGTACCGAAGCACTGAAGTGATCCAGTAGTTGGTAAAGGGGCCTAGAAGTGCCTACTAATACACCACACTACACTCGGATTTTCACACTTACAGAGCTAGGCGATCAATATCCTTGCTCTTTATCTCCATCTCTTTAATTATTTAGTCTCTGTCTCATTTTATATGACAAAATCCTTTTTAGTATTGTCCAAGAGAAGAGTAATACATTTCTTTTATTTGTTTAGAAAAAAGTTTACTTCGAACTTCTTGTTCTACTCTTAGTGACATGATTTTACGATTAAAAAAATGTATATGACATATTTTGTTAAAAAAACTACCTTCACCCTCTATTTATAACAAATGATAAATAGTTGCATGACATTTGTTTGCGCATAAACTTCTACCAACACTTCACCATGGCTAATTAATTTATGCATTCTCAACTCATTGTTGTACTTAGCATTATATATATAGTATATGTTAAGAGGGTTTTATATTATAAACACAAGGTGCGGGTAAGTATTTATTTATCTTATAGATCATGGATTTCAAAAGTCAGTCTTTATTTTTTAAACTTCTTCACACCCCTTTATAAATTATTGTCACATAAATTGAAACGAAAGAAATGTCATGTTTGTCTCTATCTATTATAATTTCTGGCTCCGCCATTGACTAAGAAAACCACTTTGCATGTCTAGTAGATGGTGGTATCATCAATGCTTATGGAGGTGGATCACATGAAGGCCTGTACAATACATCAACAAAGTTGAACTTTGAGCAACATCAAGGTCCACCTCAAAAGAAACAATTAACTAGAGACTTTCTTGGAGTTGGGGAAATAGTAAGAAGTATGAATGGGAGATTTAGTACCCAAAGAGAACAACAACAACAACAGAATAATGGATTGAACAATATGATGAGCTCATTATTGGATCCAGAGAGAAACCAAATCCAACAGAGTTTTGGAAGTGCTACCAATTTTCAATGACTAGCTTGTTCAAGAAAAATAATGTGAAAGTTAAATGATGAAAAGGAGAGCACAAAAAAAAAACAGGTATAAATTTAAATTTAGCTCATTAATTGCAAAATTGATTATGAGTAGCTTTATCGAGATTAGAAGCAGATTATGCAAAGACTTCCAATAGTCTGTTTGACCAAGGTTTCGAAAAGTCAGAAGTGTTTATTTTTAAAAAGTGAGTCAAAATTTTATTAGTGTTTGACGAGACTTTTTAAAAGTGCTTCTTAGTGTATTTTGTCATAAAATTCTTTTAGAAAAAAAAAAGAATACTTCTTTTTAGCTTCGAAAAACAACTTCTACTATATAAGTTCAGCCAAACAACTCACTTTTTAAAAATAAACACTTTTGTATCTCCGATTATTCAATAAATTCCACAAACAAAAATTCTTTATATTGTTATAATAATGGTATATATATGTATTGAGATTATTATTTTTCAACTTGAATTTCCAACTCAACAAAAATTCTATTTTGTGTTAATACATTTTTTATGAGGAGTTTGTTAGTATATTTGATCCACTTGGTTACCGTTTAGCGTATTTTTATGCCACGAAAGGTATATTTGCTCTATTTTCAATAGTTCAGAATCGTAAAAATTTCTTAAAAGCACATAATTAAGAGGGCACCCTTACTGATTATTTTATGATTATATTTTGCAGGGTATGCATGTAATCTATGTTTGGAAGGAGGAGAATTTCAAGGATGAAAAACTTTGTTTGTTGTTTAATTTTTCTTTAAATTGTTAAGACTTTTTTTTCCCTTTTTGTAGTTATAAGTTCTATAGTCTTGACTCTTGACTCTATTTCTTTAGTCCTTTCTTTTTAGTTTTTTATTTGAAGTACTGTTCAGAAAAATAGGTCAAGACACAAAAAATATATGGTTTGATGAAAAACTCTTAGATATAAATGTAAATATATAATATGTTTGAATTTTCTTAATTTCTAGTGTACTTATTATAACAAAAAAATAATTTGCACCAAGAAAAAACAATCAAAACTGAAAATTATTGTGATTATCATAGTTTTTTTTAAAAAAAAAAATTTCACTGCGATAAGTGTTATAGTCTCTATGAATTCTCTGATAGTTTGATTATTTTTTTTATTTTAAAAAATGATCTTGAATTAGACGGATTTGATCTTGAATGTGAATTTAACTATTCGTAATGGGCGGCACGAGTAAATATCTCACGAACAAGTAAGTTTAATCTCGAATGTTTTGATATTTGATATGCCTTCATTAAATTTGATATTGAACACCTTGTATATTTAATTTGCCTTTCTCTAGTTGAAGCTTGTAGAGAAATGCTTACAACTTGTAGAGAAAATTGTAGCTTATGATCCACAAATTTTCTCGACATCTTGTTAGAATTTAGTGTATTTTCTGAACTATTTAAGATATTTATTTATGGTTATAGGATAGAAGGGTTGTGATGAGGATAAACTCTTTTCAACATTAAAATAAAATGACATGACAACATTTGATTAGTCGAAACATGATATTTATATACACGACACATATGTTTGTTTTTTATTTAACTAGATATGCCATGTCATTTTAACATGTAATATGATTCTATTAATTTTATTTTATTTTGTTTTACCTGTCATACCACATCATTTGACATATAACACTAGACGGATCCTCTATAATAAGGTGACTTTGTAGCACAATTAAATGAATCAGTCCAACAAAATCAAATTATTAACTAAACTCATGTACATTTGTTGGACTTTAAGAAGTTAAATCAATTATATTAGCCCATAGTATTTTATTTAAAATAATATATTGTAAATTTAAAAATATAGTCTGAATAATTTAATCGGCGTATTAGTTAAAATATATCTCTAGAACAATCTAAGGGTATTCAAATCAAATGAAAAACAATGAGAATGGTAGGATCATAGGTATAAAATACTAGAATATCATGTATAAAAGCATATATTATTTGTCATTTTATCAGGATATCAATTAATAAATATTCTTGAGAAATTTATTCATAAATACCTAATTATATATAACGTAATTGTGTAAATACACTTTTTGTTAGTTAGATGTATCATTTTGGATTTGGTCTAAAAATTTAATTTGGTGTATGATATAACGTATAACTAAATATTGCACAAATCAAATATTAATTTATCGAGTGATTAACGATAAGAAGACTTTATTCAACTAATGCATGATAAAATATTCTTGAACTTTGTCCCTTCCCAAAAGAAGTTCTTGAACATGTAAGATCCAATTAAATAAAAAAAATTGTAAGTCATCTCGAGGCTTTCAAATATGTAGGATGATCAATTTGTATCGAATTAAAAGTGTTGTTGTAACGATCAGGTTCCGTCGTTATAGAAAAGCCAACGGGGAAAAATTTTGGGCCGAAAAACTTTTTCGTAGTATCTTGAGATTTCTCAACCTAGTCCAGATTTGGATGAAATCAGAGTCATTAAAGTCTAGGGAAATCTGGTAACAATTGGGTGATTTAATTATGAATTTGATCACATGAGTAGATAGATAAGTCATTAAGGAATCCGTATGACTTTACGGAACTGAATTCAGGCGAGTAGAACTCCCAAAATTAATCTTAGCGCGAACGGGTAATTTCTGAGTGTCGTTGGTTGAAGGTGTGTTGTGAAATGGGGGTCTTGGAATTATTAAAATAGCTCACTGTTTCGTGCAAGCCGCTTTGGCGGGGATTTCTGTCGCCAGGGTGGGGCCGCTATGGCGGGCCAGATGCGACTTAAAGTCGTAAATAAACCCCAAAAACATTTTATTCTGTAATTTTTGAACTTGAGAGCTATGGAATGAACCCAAGACTTTTCTTGACAGTTTTCCACCATTCTTGAGGCTAAAGGTAAGATTTTCACTCCCTGAATCCATTTTTCGATCCGTAGAATGTAATCTAATGGGTAAATATCAATGGGGAAGGGTTTTGATCTGGGAATTATGGTGGGAAAAAGCCCTAATTTGGATATTGAGATCATGAGTTTGATCTAGGGTTGTTAGAATTGTTAGTAATCCGGGTAATTAGTGATTGTTTATTGATTCCCGTATTATATTGATTGTTTGTAGACCAAGAACAAGCGGAATGAATCTGGAAAGGGAATGATCAAGTGTCTTAGGGTTTCAAGTTTATTTTGAGGTAGGTGATGGTTGTGATTCTATGATTGTGTGATGTATGCTTGTTCTTGCTTCATTATGATACTTGTATATGTATGAATGTTGCAATGTTGATCACACTTGTTGTAAATGAGATAGATGAATAACTATATGCCATGAAT
>NW_006239113.1:106807-168558 GCF_000226075.1 Solanum tuberosum | reverse complement strand
TTGTGATTGTGGCTTGTTGAATGGATCGGGTGTTGCGTTCCGACACACTAGCTTGGATAGTTGCCACGTTCCGGCATAATCATTGGATCGGGTCTAACTGTTTGAGTTTGGGTTCCATGAGAGGACCAATAACTTGATATAACTGTGCTATTTGAGAATTGTGAAACTGTACGTTGTTCTTAAATGGTGATAATATTATATATGTTCGATATATGCATGTGATTATGTTGTTGTATTGACTTATATGTGTTACACTTAGTGGGATAGCCGCGTGATCCTACCAGTACACTGTGGTTGTGTACTGATACTGCACTTGCTCTTTCTTTGTTGAGTACAGGGCATCTTCAGGCGGCTATCGACAGACCTCACTTAGAAGATTAGTGATCCTAATCAAATTCAAGGGTGAGCCAGTTCTTTCAGGCTTCCATGAGTTTTCCCTTCGTCCATGTCCACATTTCGGACTTAGACTTTCTAGTTATTTGATTAGTTCATTAGTTTGGAGTTGTATCCTTTCTTATTTAGACTTGTTGAACTTTAGATGTTTTGGTACATTGACTTTCAGGTTCTAGGTATATTTCCGCATTGTGTAGTTGTTAGATCTTTTGAAAGTTTATGGGAACTTTTGTTTTTAGCTATTTAACTTGCTTCCGTAACTTAAATGCTTTAGTTGTTGGTTTAGTTGCTTGGTTTGGGTTATAGTAGTAGTTCTCCCACCAGAGGGTTAGTGTGGGTGTCAATCACGACGGTCTGGATCGTGACAGTTGTTGTCATGCAACAAGTAATTAAATATGATCAATTATGACATCCATCATAAGTTTGTACTTGATTTTTTATTTATATATATATATATATATATATATATATAGTTAATTAGAATAAAACTTCTCTATACCAAATGAATGAAGAAATTCGGGATAACGTTGGACTGATCTCCGTGATGAACAAGATGATTTTTTTTTTTTATAAGATTTCTTACAAATCAACTGACCGTTGGAGAGGACCAACATAACATTAAATTGTGGTACAAAAAACAAGGTGAAGCGTACTACAAATAGGACTTCATCTATAACAATAGGGTTAAAATAGTAACTTCAAAGTGGGTAACGTGTACTGCTTTCGATAAAACAGGTGTAGCACATCTCTTCATGTCAAAAAATTGGAACATTCGAATTCATATTGACTCTCTTAATTGACTTTACACATGCATATTTTTTCTTCCAATATTTTGCAGTTTCAAGATCTTAAATGCTTAAACATTAGTACTGTTTTCTTAGCAATATGATACAATTTTCTCAAAGCGTTTGTTTCATGTATTCATTTTGGTTGAATAGATACAATTGATGTGTTAAAATCTTTTTCATCTGACCAATAGTGAAAAAATAGAAGATAAAAAACTAACAATTTAATAGGAATACATAAAAATGTTGATGCTAGGGGAAGTTCGGAAAATGGGAGAGAGTAGAACAAATGTTGTTATGTTGGGGGTAATGGGAGCATTGTATAATTAAGGCTATTTGTTAGGACCTTTTTTCTTAACCTGGAGTTTGTTGCTCAAGATTAGCTACTAACTCCTAATTTTTTTTTATATCATATGTGAAATAGAAGGAGTAATCTCATTATGTAATATAATAATATTGTGTTAAACTGTTGTCATATGCTTCTTATAGAGTTATATACTTGGTATGTTGTCTTCTTCTATTTGTAGCATGATAGTTTGTTATTAGAGTTTTGTGGCACGATAATTGAAACATTTTAGACTAAGCGGTACACTTTCTAAAGAAAATAAATCAATTGTATCTTTTAGAATTTCAACTAATTGATTTGATTCTCTATGTTTTGCTTATTGCCTTTGTTAGTTTGACAAATAAAAATAGTAGATGAAAAATTGAAGCTTTCGCTTAATTCTAAGTATGATCTCTAAAATGCTTGTGACTATCTTGCGCAAATACTTATACCTAATTTAATTTCACATCAATTCTCTGAATATTTTTACTCCTTCCACGTCCTTCATTAGAAGTGAAACAAATATTTATTTTGTAATTCACAAGCCTTTCATTTTAGTTTTCATATAACTATCTTATTTCTTTTGACTCATGAGTCTAATTGTGAATGGATGAAGTATGAGATGTAGATGAGACGAAGAGAAACATATATTTTTAATACGTGCTCTTTCTATGACCCCAAGATTAAGAAGCACAAGGATACTAAGTTGTTCTATTATATGCTAATGCAATAAAAAAAAAATATCAATGATTTGGACAACACAAATTGGTGAAATGTGATGTTATTCAGACTCATGGTCTGATTTGATTGTGATATGTTCAAAGAGTCGAACTGCTCGGTACTGACAAGTGCAACCTTTGATGGTAAGCAACTGATATTATATATATATATATATATCAATATTTTTAGCTATGCAAGAAGGAATAATTAAGCCAATGGACTTGATTTTGTTAATCCTCGAAGCACCCAAATGCACATCCTTTCTTGAACTCGTGCTAGCCCACATAGTTGAGACATATAAACAAGAAGCAAGCTGAAACAGGTGTTGCAAATGAAGCTCTGAAATGGTTGTTGAAAGTTAGCGGTTTTAGCATTATTTTTGCACTTATTGTCAAGAAAAAGTTGTATTATACCAATGTTGTAAAGAGAATTCTTGGTTAACTTTATTCATTTCAATAACATGTTGGGCCCGTGCATCACACGGCCATCCCATTCTAGTAATATCAACTTAATTGATAGACCCAAATAAGTTGAACAAATAAATAAATTTATTAATAACCCGCTCAATCTTTGACAAATTGAACAAGTTATGTTTTATAGACAAATTTTACCACTTCTAATAATATATAATATATTCATTTTTCATGCAAATAGACAACCTTATCTTCTTTTTTCTTACAAGTAACCTAAACAAAAGGAAGAGAAGAAAAAAAACAATCATTTCTTAACATATAGCGAAACGTGTAAGATACAATATATTGTAAGTGTGACGCTCCAAATAAAAATAGAAGCGTGCCTAGTTATCAATAAAATTAAGTTATGTAAATAATTTATTCGAATAAGTTAGAAGACATTTTTTGTAATTTTCCATATACAGATTTAGAGAAAATAATAAGCATGACCCTTTATATTTGAGGGTAAATTTTAAATAATTTCATTTAATATGTATTAAGTAATTCTAGTTCTTTTTAAGTATATCAAATAGTTCATTTAATATGTATGTATTAAACAAACTCCATTTCTATAGATGAACTAAGATATCACCTTGTTACTAGATTTTCAATTTTTTAAAATTTATATTTAATACATTTCTCAATATAAAATACAAAGTTTATGCGAAAGTTACTAAATTTCGAGAACCCATTCCTACCACTCTAAATCCACCCTTATTCTCTTGTCAACGCTTTTGCCGAGCTCATCACATTAGACTAATTTAGTAAAATTCATATTTTTTTTTTATGTAATTTTATAAGTTATTAGTTTATTACACAAAAATATTCATAACCAAATACGAAAATAAACCGAGTAACCTCTTTCTCTAGCCAAAAATAAGAGGCCATTTTTATTATTTTCTCTATATTTTTTACAATAGTGTTGGGATTTATTTTTTTAAAAAAAAACTACAATGAAGCTTTTTGTAATTAGAGCAAAACTAAGTATAAGTATATGTATATATAAAATATAAAATATTAACCAAAAAAATTTAAAAATATGTATATATATGAAAACTATATAATATAATATAAATTAATATTACGATAGAAATTCCCTTTTCTGAGCCGGAGAACGAAACGAACAGATCGGTGTGTTGCAGAAGAAATCTACAAAAGGGTAAAAATTCTTCAGAATTAGGGTTTCCGTTTTCTCTTTCTAAGTAGTTGCCGCCGGTAAATTGAACAGAGAGAAGCCATGGACGGCGTAATGTCGGCGTCGGACCAGCAGATGTTAGTTTCTTCTTTCCTCGAAATCGCCGTTGGTCAAACCGCCGATACTGCCCGGCAGTTCCTCCAGGTTTCAAAATTTCTGTTTCTAGACTTGCTTAATATGAATGCATGTGTTTTGCTTTATGTGGTTACTGATGATAACAGATCCGGTATTGAACTCTCCGGCTATGGCTGTGGACTAGTGTGCGATTTGAACTTTATTTTACTATATTCGAAGTGCGGGTTGTAGATGTTGGGTCCTAATTGCTTTAGGAGAGTTAAAGTTGTATGCTTTCAGCATTTTCATGTTGAGATATAGAATTAATCAATTTGAGCTTTAGTTTTTGTTCTTTGTGTTTTTTTTGTTGTTTAAAGATCCGAGCTTTATAAAGAAGAATTTATTTGTAAAAAGAAGATTCGAGCTCTGTAAAGGAGAATTTTGGCTGTTAATGGCTTCGGAGTGATGCCATTATAGCTCTATGGCACAAAAAGAAAATAGCTTTAAATGGTAGAAGTTGGATCAGATGTTCTTTTATTTCGTTCTTGACCTGCAAGTCTATGAAATGTTTTTATTTTGAATTAGATTATGGCTTTAGGCTCATAGAAAGAACTGTGTTAACAGTTTGAGTGCATACAGATTTGGAATTTGGAACAATAATTCAATGATCCTACCATTTATAATGACAATGGTTGGATAAATTTCGCACCTCTGGGGCACTAGTCAAGGATGAATATGTAGTTGAGGTGCACGCGACCTTCCGGACATAACCATTATGAAAGAAAAATTAGCATCTTTGGGGCCTAGTATGTTATGATGTATGCCCAATTTTACGTTCTATCTTTATCTTGTTCCTAAAATATGAGATGGTATGAAGAGTTTAAGTAGTAGCATTTTATACATCAAGAGAGTTTTAAACAAAGTGGAGGTACATAAGTCTCAAAGCCATCTCATACATCATATGGAAAGTGGTTGGAACGTAACCCAAACATCACATACAAATTCTGAGAAATGTTATCAGTTTAAAAAGAAATAAAAATGAGATGGTGTGAAAATTGTGGAGGTTTTATGAATTTAGGGGTTTCTTTTTGTTTGGCACATGTTCAGCATTTAGGAAAGGAGGTGGGTGAGAGTTGTACATTGGATTTCATACTTTTTTGAGCCGTTGTCAATTGTGCTCTTCCCTTTTGTTAGACCTTCTGATTCTACATCACACATAAGTTAATTTTGTTTAGCTTTGCCGGCAACTTATTTTGTGATCGTTTTAGTTGTTGGGTGTGAGGATATATTTATCTTGTGTATTGGTTATAACACGAGTCAATGGGTGGAAAATAAGCAGATAATTAAATGCCGAGTAGGTACTGATGGCATTGACCTTTCCTTTATTTTGGCTCTTGTAGCATCTTGTTTTCATCAGGGGCCTATGCAGAATATTGAGTTATGGTGCAATTGGAATTGACAATTTTTCTTCATTTTGGTAATTTTTAGAGCCTAGTTTCTAAATGGTGGAGATTGTAAATATTGTGTGCGTGCAGGCAACAAGCTGGAAGCTTGAGGAAGCAATTCAGCTTTTCTACATAGGAAATGAGAGTGGGGCAGCAGCATTTTTTAACTCTCCACAATTGGGGAATGATGCACTTCTTGGTGATCCAAGCTTGAGGTATTTTAAATATAGATACCCTTTGATCTTTCTATTTTAGTTATTCTTTTGTCCTTTTTATTTACTATTTGTATTTTTGCAATTTTTTTCTTTCTTATGATCCAGTGGAGTTGTAAATGACTCAGTAGACACCAATTTGGTACAAGGTGATGGAGATGATGTGCGTCCACCTTTACCTGTAAAAAGGGAAGTTCTTTATGACAATGCGGTACTTTATGGGTATGCTGTTCAACTTCTCATGCTTCTAAACTACTCTCGTTGTCTATATGTGAGAGCCTTTAGTTTTTTTCTCATTCTCCTGTTTTGCTGGACGTTAGCATGGTCATTTATGTCATAGATACTATCACTTTAAATTCCATATGCTAGAAAATATGAAGACCGAGAGGTTTTAGGAACCTGTAAACACATCCAGGTAGGTTGTGGGCAATGTACACAAAAGTGTCTTACCTTCTTGACCTTTGGTTAGGAAGGGGTTTACCCTTTCGGATCCCTATGGAAAGGAGAGAAGCGGTGTTTGGTCAAGTTGTGATTTTTCTTAAATCCAATTTAAATCTAATGTTTAAACTGCTAATACTAGTTGTAAAAATTCTTGTCTCTTATGTGAGGCATCATAAGGTCTCTCATATTGATATTTATCTATATTACTTTAAAAGTATGGAGGTCCTTAAAAATGTTGATTGAAATATTTTGCCCTTCATTAAAAGATTTTACAATAGAAAAAATTGTCATTTACTATTTTTTCTCAAATTATTATTAATATATACAAATAAATCTAAATTATAAGATGTCTATAATTAAGATTTGCCTTATATTAATTATATATTAAAATCTAGAATTTTAGGCTGTAACTACATTATTTATGTAAATTAGCTAGAGATGACACTACCATAAAAATTTGATACCATAATTCATTTTTACTTTGCAAAAGAAAAATATTTTTTCCCGTACTTAGGTAACCCCTTTCTTGGAGGAAAATGTTTTGGACATCTATGAATTAAGGATCCTTCCTCTCTACAACATCATAACATACTCAACGTAGTCCTCAAATGAAGTCTTGTTTAGGAGGAGATCATTCTCCCAATAGTTTTATACTTTTTTTTATATTAGTCATATGTAGGTCAGTTGACCAAACCACTTTAATATATGATGAGATTTTTATAATTTCTCTTTGTTATAATTTCAAGGTTTCTTTGTTGACTTCCCCACGATGCCCTCTTATTTCGATCCCAACAATATGCTCATAATTTGAATGCAATCGTATTCTAAGGGTATATCAATAGCTTGGACTAACTGATGACACAATTTGCATGACAAATCAGCCAAAGTTTGTGAAATATGCTACTAACGGCTTTTAGAAAAAAAGAATACACAAAATTGTACTCGCAATCTTGATGATAATATCTTTTTTTAAATATTTATTTTGTGATTGCAATTTATTTTTTTGATATATATGTATATATATATATATATGTAAATTTGTGTCAAACTTCTCATTTAAATGAATATGCTAAATATACGTGCATGCACATACGCCAAACTAGTCTAGGAAAAAGTGTGTTCCCTCATTATTATAGATATCTATCACTCAGAATAATTGATGCTGCTCATAAATTAAACCTTCTATTGGTCTCTTCTTCCTCTTCATGTCTCTCTTTTCATTATTATGGTTATGATGCAATCAAGTTATACCATGAACTGTACTCATTATTCTGTCAGTGCAAACCACTCGACTATCATACCTCTTTCATAAGTGGTATGGCTCTTTCTTTCCATCTCTTGCAATATCTGGAGTGTGAGTCTGTGCAGTACATGCATTTAGATTGCTAATTAACTGTCTTGACAAAGAATACTAGTGGTTGTATGCATTGCTATTCTGTACTATTTTGCTGTTTCATTTTCTAATATTCTTTCTGAAGGATGTTTCCTCCCTTTCATTTGTACCCTTTTTTTTTGTTTAATTGATTTTCTTTGTGTTCTTTAGTTCTTCGGGAATGGGAGGTTCATCACGTGAACCTCGTCTAGTAGTTCCCTTTCGCAACTTTGAGGAGGAAATGAAGCATCCGGGAGTCTGGGAGGCAGAGAAACGTTCTACTTCTACAGCAGATGCTGCTCAAGACAATCTTGCTTCTTTGTATCGTCCTCCTTTTGCCTTGATGTACCATGGGTCTTTTGAGAAGGTAAGTGGACCTTATCAATGGAAGATTTGTCATTCCTGCTTTAGTAAATAGTTCATTTGTTTCTGTGGTGATTTTCCTTGCTATTGTTGCTCTTGCGAGGAGTTTTCTGGATTTATACATTTGAGATTTATGCCGGGTGGGTTCTGTCAACTATTGAGTAGACAGGTGGAAGATTTATATGTTACCCAAAGAATCTTATAATGCTGTGGCATTTCAAAAGTCAAAATTAGTAATAGAAGTTATTCCCTTTACAACTAGTGATGATGATGGTTACTTGTGCTCCCTTATTCAAGTAGAGGGGTAACAAAGTAAATTGCAATGTTGTTGGTTTTGGCTTTTCAGAGATGTTAGATGTCAAATTTTCTTATTATTATGCTTCTAGCATTGCTTCTTTACTTTTTATTTTATCCTAGTTATCATATTCCTTTACTAGTAACTTGTAAAGTTTACAAGCTTTGCACGTGTGTATCACTTTAATCAATAAATGTATTTAAAAAGAACAAATTTGTTGTGTGTATATTATATTATTAAGTACAGAACTTTAAAAAATAACATTACATGGTCTACGCATCCCTCTCTTTTGTTCTTTTTTTGGTTGGTTTAAAAGTGTATGCATTAATATAATACGTATCAAAAAAAGAAGAGCGTTTGCATTTATATACTTATCAAAACAAAAGAAGAAGAGTGTTTGCATTAATAACTAAAAGCACCACCATGTACAATAAATATACTGAAATAGGAAGTCTTACTAAAACAAGTGACTTTCCATAAACATCAGCCTACTATCTGAACGAAAGGGGATATTTTGAAGCGCCAAAATTTGAGAAAGTAGGATGATATAATATCTTTTCAAGAAAATGATGCGAGAACCCGCGGAAGAAGAAATTCTCACAGGCCCTTATTTCAAAGTTTCAGATTCGATTCCAAGGCAGCTTTTCTTTAGGAGGAAAGAGCGTAAACTCGACTCTAAAAGTTTCAGTTGCCTCCCTCTCTCCGCCCTATAACTGAAAAAAAGGGGCACGGCGAAAGGACTTACGCTTTGCACCTGAAGGAGATTCTCCAGTTGGGTACAGTGCAAAGCAAGAGGTGGAAAGTTTTGTTAGAAATTCTGCCTTATTCCATGAGATCTAGAAGCACTTCTGCAACTTTCTCTCTTCCCTAGCGCTCTTTTTTTTGACTTTTTCAAAGGGCAATGAAGGCCTTCCTTATAAGTTCTCGCTCGATCGAAAGGATATAACACATACGAAACCTTAGCTTCGCTGACTTTATGAGGTCTAACCTTCGCCACGACATTAGTGGCTTAGCTCTTCGCGCCTTTAGCGAAGTCCCTCCTTCCCAACCTCTCCTACAACATCCATTTCGTCAAAGAAGGACGGCAAAGAAGAAGGGCCCTGTTCCTATGGGTTCACGTGCTAAGGCTCCACTAAAAAATGCTCTTTTTCAAGAGAGAGGTTTAAGGCGCATTAATCACGGTCATCCTCACCTTCCTCCGGCTTATCACCGGCAGTCTGTTCAGGGTTCCAAACTCAACGATGGCAACTAAACACGAGGGTTGCGCTCGTTGCTCCTTAGACGAAAGAGTGGTCTTTCAGGATTGGTCGTTGGATACTCTTAGGGAAGTAGGGAGTCTTACAAAAACAAGTGACTTCCCCATGAACAGCAGCCTACTATCTGTACGAAAGGGGATATTTTGAAGCGCCAAAATTTGAGAAAGTAGGATACTGTTAGGATCTATGAACTGGGGTCATTTGTTCTTTCTAAAAAGGAAAAACTATGTTGAATAGCAATCTTTATTAATGTTCTGGAGGGCTGTATTTGTTTTACTGCATTGAATTGATTTTTAATCCATTTGTCTTATGCCTATCAAACTGGTTGTTCTAAACTGTGGAAAAGAACAATTTTTTTCTTCTTGAAATTGGTAACATGGAAAAGAACAAAATCTTGCGTCAGTGGTTGCTGTCTCTTGTTTTAACTTTTTGGGTTGTACTAAATTATGATGTTTTTGCTAAGGGAGTACATTACTACTTCACCTAGTTCCTTTGTTGGATGTTGTTACACTGAATTATATGTAATTACAGGCAAAAGATGCTGCTAGAGCGCAAAACAAATGGCTCTTGGTGAATATGCAGTCCACGCGAGAATTCAGCTCACATATGGTATATCTCTTGACATCTCCTCCTCTAAACAAAGATATTGGGAACATAGTAGCTGAGCCAATATAATCTTTTCCTAGTTATGTCTGTGACTCACTTTTGGTTTGTGTAACCTGCTTTTGAAGCTTAACCGAGACACTTGGGCTAATGAGGCTGTTGCCCAGACTATCAAAAGTAACTTCATCTTCTGGCAGGTTGGCGCTCTTCCTTTCTTTATTTCTTTCTTTTAAACTACTCCCTTTGTTTCAATTTGTTTGTCTGGTTTTAACTTGGCACGGAGTTAAAGAAAGTAAAGAAAACTTCTTAATCTTGTGTCTAAACCTAAAGATATGTAGAATGTACCAAAATGTCCTTCCATCTTGTGGTCTTAAGTGATATGTGGGTTGCCAAAAATGGAAAGCGACATTCTTTTTGAAACGGATGAAAAAAGAAAGTAAAACGAACAAATTGAAATGGAGAAAATAGTTTGGTAGTCAGAATTGCATTCTGTTTTACCAGTGTGCCTCATCTTTTATGTGTAACTTAATAGATTTGCTAGATTTATCTCCAAAGGTCACTAGAGCTGTTAGAACTTCTTGTGCTGAAGTCTGTTAGAAATTTGGCTCTGTATGTTGTCATGTTAGACGACATCAATAGAATCTTTTGGTCTTGAAAGAAAGCAAAAGAACGAGAAACTATGGGTGTGTTCGGTACGAAGAAAATGTTTTCCATGGAAAATTTTGACCAACTGAACACACCCTATGTGCATACTTTTTCCACATGTAATGTTAATGTGCCTGACTCAAATGCCAGGTTTTGCTGTATCACTATCCCCTCTAGTTTGAAATACATGAGCTTCTTTAGCCTTGAGCTTGGACAGGGGAAGGAAGTAGGAAAAAATATGGTTCCACACTCGCTCAAAGGAGCACATGGCATGCAGTCCTTACACTCCTGAAGGTGCCTGGGTAAATGTTTGGAATAGATTGTGGACACAATCCCAAATACATTTCTGATAACTTTGACGCTATAGCTAGCAGCTAGAGATAAGACCGCCAATGGGTATATAAGTTTGATGTTAGTCTAGCTTCCTAGTGAACTCGTAATGGACTAGCCTACATGGTAAGATGTAAAGAGTTAAAAGTTCTTAGAAGAAGTAGAACAGTTGGTAGATTTCCTAGGATCTATGTAATTATGGTTTTAGATTGTAACTTTTTGGAGGTAGCCAGCATACCCTTAATGCTGAAGAATACAACTTTAACTTTATCAAAAAAAAAAAGAGTTAAAAGTTCTTGAGAGAACTTGGAAACAGTTATTAGTGTGAGCAACTTTTAACTACCAGACTAAATGGGGACCCATAAACTGTTCCATTGAGAGAGCAAAGTTTCAATTCATATATCCATGCTGAACATCTGGCCTGTAGAATCTGTGTCACAATCTTGGGTTTGTACTTGCAAGAGCTGATGGAAAAGACACAATGGATAAAGCTGGCAGTCTCCTTTGTTCTATTTGGGGTGATTTTCTGAAGGGGATACTAAATTACTGTCATTTTACTGGAAGTCCCAAAGGGCTACATTATTCTTGTCATCATATTGGCTGCATGGTTCTGAAAGTAGTAGTTTTAGTTACTTCTGTGTTTTTCCCTTCTTTTTTTTTTGGTTGGAGTCGGAGTAGTTAAAAGTCTGAAAAATGTCTCTGTTTCACCCAATGTTCAGTTTGCTTGTTTGCATGCAGGTGTATGATGATACTGAGGAGGGCAGCAAAGTTTGCACGTACTACAAGTTAGATTCTATGCCTGTCGTATTGGTAATTGATCCTATAACAGGTCAGAAGATGCGTTCTTGGCGTGGAATGGTTCAGCCAGAAACTTTGCTAGAGGTTCGTTGTTGTTGTTTACCTTGTTCTACTTGCTTACATAAGTTGTAGGAGTTGAGTAACTTTGTGTGTTTATAACAATCTAATACAACTGAGGGGAACCGATATTATTATTTTCTGATGCAGGATCTCCTATCCTTCATGGATGCTAGCCCCTCAGAATATCATGTTAATCTATCTCATAAACGACCCAGAGAAACTCCTCAGGCACCTCGTCATCCTCAACCTCAGCCTCAGCCTCTGCCTCAGCCTCAGAGTAAGTTTAATGTTTTTCTAATGCTGTACAAAGTAACAGGTTTCAGTTTTTGAGAAGAGCTATATATTGCAAAGGCAAAGTGAAACTTTTTAGTGAGGTGACACTCAACAACAACATACCCTGTGTAGTTCCACACAGTGGGGTCTACAAGTTCATAATATGGCCTCGAAACTCATGTAAAGAGATCATGACAGTTTTCGAAGTCTCTATGTCATTCATCTTTGATTTAAACCTTATTATGCAGAGAGAGTTATATCTGCAGTCCATGTGAGCCAAGCGCATGAATGTAAAGTGCTTGTATGTAGCTTACCTTCATATAGACAAAGGAGTTACTTGTCTTGACCAGCAACCACATTGGACATGTCTCAAGTTGATAACCGCCACCTCCACCCAATAAAAAATAGAAATGTATAGAAAAATTTAAATAGGCCGTGCTCAATCCAGATTGAATCTCATTTATAACACTTTGTTTTGTGCAGATGAAGTTGGAGAAGAGGATGAAGAACTACAACGAGCATTGGCAGCCTCTATGGAAGGTATAGAAGATTCTGGTTCAGTTGCCTCTAAAGAGACTAATGAAGCTGCCAGTGATGTTGTAAAAGAGGAGAACTTGATAAAGAAGCCTTCTTATCCACCTCTACCTGAAGAACCCAAGGGTGACAGGAACCTTCTCTGCAGAGTTGCAATTCGCTTTCCTGATGGACGCAGGCTTCAAAGGAATTTCTTACGAACCGACTCAATTAAGGTTAACCTTTATTTTAATTTCCCTGTTTACTAGAGTTGATGCCTCTCAAGTTTGGCTTGTGGTTTATTCTGATTTGATCTCCTAGATTCCAGTCTTGTAGGCTAACATGTCAGCTTTGTGCTTATAGATTTACAAATTCTTTTCAAAGAGTTCAGCATATGATATTTACATTTACAGAAGTTGAATCTCCTGAGCCCACGAGGGTACAGCGTCTTAGTTAGATTTAGTATTTCTCCATATAATACAAGAAAACTAAACTGCATCTGATAAAGGCACGATACTCTTTAGTAATGTAGTGATTTCCTTGTTCTTTTGACACGATATGTGTTAACCTTTACCAATATGATTATTTGAAGTCCCTTGGAATGCAGCCGTCTTATGATGTCTTCTCTCTTTTCAGCTGCTATGGTCCTTCTGTTCAACTCAGTTTGAGGAAGCTGAGTCGAGGCCATTCAAATTCACGCAAGCAATTCCAGGTGTATCAAAGTTTTTGGAGTTCGATAACAACATGACCTTTGAGGAATCCGGTCTTGCCAATTCTATTATTTCATTCACTTGGGAGTGAGCAATGGATTTTATTTATAGTTGCTCAGTAAAGATGTCAATGTAAGAGGGCCTGTTCCTACTGCTCGGGTGCTTTCTGCGTTATCTACTTATTTAAGAAAAGAGAAAAAAAAAAAAAACAGAAAAAGTTGCTTTCTGCCTTTACTTTTTTTGCTGTTATTTTACTTTCAAATATAGTATCTTGGTTTTGAATTTGTATAAGATGGTATGAAGTTTGTACATTTTGCTAAACATGTACATAATTATGATTAGTTCTTGGTGGCTTTTAGTCTTGTCAATTTTATATCTTTACCATATATTATGATGCTATTTTTTGTTTATATCAATAGAAGAACACATTAAATCCCCATTTCGAACAACCCCTAGAGATTGTGATCCAGACCTTTAGTATCATACAAGAAATGGCTAAGCTAAATACCTTAATTTTGTATAACTATGATATCAAATATTCACTGATCAAAATATGCATATGGTAGAGAAATTTCATCCATCTAAGTCGAGTTACTAAATGTTATTTTCTTGTTCCTTTTTAGAGGACAGTGTTGTGCACTTGGGAAACTATAACAAAAGATTAGAATATTATGAAATAATTAGTGTGAATATCCATTACTCTATAAATAAATCTCCCATTTTTCACCTTCATAACCTACCCCATGATCTCAAATAGGTTAAGTTCCATATACATTGCAACCCCTTATATCCCTCAATATAATCCTATAAAAAATAGTTATATTAGATACTCCATCACATTATACAGACTTGGAAAATACTTTAAAGACAAAAGAAAAAAGCTTGAAACACATAGAAGAAAATTTACCAAAATCTCACTCAACTGAAAGAACAGGGTTTATTGAGTGCAAACATGATTGGTTTTAAAATTGTTGTTAAGCTTTAACTAGCATATATGAGAGTAACAACATAAATGAATATGGTAGGAAGGTTCAGAATTTGCGACAGATATTTTTTTTTTTTAGGAGTGAAAACATCCATTTTCCACTGTAAACAACTATCTCGATACAGCAGGGTAAGAGAGTGGGGGTCTTATGTCATCATAGTTCATATATCCCACCTCTTCTTCGCGCGGAACATCAAAGATGAAGATGTAATGTCATCTTGAGGCACTTGAAGCATAAATTGTACTTTCATCTTCATGGGAGCTGTCTTTGCTTTTCCGCTTTCCTCGCCAACCTAAACAAACAGAAGAACATGATATGAAAATCCATGCTATAGACTACGATTTCAAAGAAAATGATGCATCATTCAATCATATGTACTCCTTATAGAGTGAGCAATTAGGGCAATGCACAGTTTCGTATTCTTTCCATTTTGTTATGCATCCAATCATTAGATAAATAAGCATCTGTATACTATAAGATTATCACACAACATTGTTAGTGCCTCTTTTTCTTTATTTCCTGTCATCAGGATCAATATGTAAAATGGATGAAACCATATCAGGATCTTGATCATAAGCTAAAGTATTCAGTATTGTGACAAATGTGCAGCAGCCAGAGTACGTGGAAATGACAAGAAATAATGGGGTTATCAGGTTCCATACAATAAGATGAAACCAAAAAGAATCACATGAGACAATCATAAAGTAAAAGAATCTTTTAACATATGAATGTGAGATCTGCATATCATTGACAAACCACTGCAATAAACATACTTTGGGGGGGGGCGGGGAGGGAGGGGCTGTTCCAATAAACATTCTTCAGAACTGATTAAATACAAAGGTGTATACCTCATCTTAAGACGTTAGATTTTTTTTGACTGTGGGGTTTATTTACATAGAGAGAAAGAGACTTTCCTTTTTGATTGTTTCTACCTTTAATTATTGTCATAGTGTTCGCGCTAGTTTCCCTCTAGACATTAAGAACAAAAACTTACAAAAAAGGGCAAGTAAAACTTCAATTGTTAGAAAAAGAACTAATTTGAAGAAATGAAAGGAACATGTCAAAGCTATCAACGTACTTTTTTGATAAAGGCTGTCAATGAACTTGAAGATAACTACCAAGGCAAATTAAAGCAGCATAGCAATTAAAGCTCAAAAAGCAGTTTGTCCCCATTTGTGAAAGGGTTGCCAACAAAACTTACCCAAAGAGATGCCCACCCAAGTCGCACTTCCGAATCATAACCAGCTTTAAACTTGAAGTCTTTTCCAATATTGTGTTTATAGACAGTGCTCCAGTAGTTTGTGTCCAAATTATAC
This sequence comes from Solanum tuberosum, assembly GCF_000226075.1. NCBI lineage: Eukaryota > Viridiplantae > Streptophyta > Magnoliopsida > Solanales > Solanaceae > Solanum > Solanum tuberosum. The sequence goes on along the minus strand of NW_006239113.1, from coordinate 153,016 downwards.
CAGTAGCTGACCCCAGAAAAAAATTATATCAATAGAAGAACATCCATTAAATCTCAATTTTTTTCTAAAAATGTGTTAGCAGTTAAAAGAATCAAGTTCATGAATACAAAACTTATGGAAATCGATGGTAAATGTTGTATATCCATGAATTTCACAAAGGAGCTGATATATTCAACAATCTGCAGTTGTAATCATGAGAGGAACTTTTAAACTTGGAGCTATATTTCCATATTAAGAAAAAATGTATTATTATGTCTATACGACGCTGCATGAATCAGGCGGTGTAATAGCAGTTCCCACCCTTATGGTATATTCAGGAAAATAAAGGTTCATTATCCGAACTCCAGAATAATCTCACTATAACAGTTTCTAATCAAACAGTGACATCTGATATATAGTACATTTTCTTTTGTAAGTAAACAAAAGGTACTAATGTTAGATATGATATGCATATGCATAGGAAAATCATAATCTACCAAACAAACATTGAGGTTAAATGGAGATAGAGAGTGGGGACATCACCTCAACTTGTCTGAAGGACCGAATTGACGCTTGAAGGTAAATGACATTGCATTTGAAGGCAAGGAAATGCTAGGAATAAATGTCATTTGCTCATCCTGAAACATAGGAATGGTCAACTCCAAATATAGATTCAAATGTAGAGAGAAACTTCCAAACCATATAAATTACGGAATCAGATGCTGCAAGTCTTTAAGATAATCAATTTTGGTGTGCATTCTAGATACACAGAGACAGAAGAACTGAGGTGATCAATCGAATAAAAAAGAACGTGCAGACCTATTCAAAGAGAATGCAAAGGAAAAAGTTTCAGAAAAATACATAACTAAAAAAAAAACATTTAATCTGATTTACAGCATAAGCTTCAGCAACAAATATTGTTATTTCAGACACCATCAATTTCTACCACAGGTTGTCGATTTAAAGAGAGGGGAAAAACAGATAAACAGCTATGAGAATCCAAAAGATGAATTTGCCACTCTAGATATATGATATAATTCTCTTTTCACCTATTAAAGTGAAACATGAAACAAATCCTTCATAAAACACTAAAACATAATGCAAATTTAGTATTGTCACATGTTGGTTTACTAAATTTGCTTCACTTCACATGTTCAGCCTAAGAAATATGCTTCATGTGCTCTCCTTTCAAGAGTAATAGACCACCTTGTGTATATCTAAGAGAGAGATAGAGCATTTCATCTGGTGTACAACTAAATACCAAATGATATAAAACAGTGACCAACAGCTTAACAGCCAAGAAAGAACTCAAGAAAAGCATAAAGGACTGGACATCTGCAATCCAATAAAAGTTGGGTCAAAACAAAATGAACAAGTAGTGAAAAAGAAACTACCTTAAAGCAGTATCTCAGATCCAAAGCTTCATCCTTGTATTTTGCAGTACAAACTCCATTCATGATCTGGCCTTTGAGGATTCCATTCACTGATAGTATTCTCTTAGCTTGTTCCTCCTCCTCCTCCTCCTCTTTCTCCTCTAGTGAAACTTCACCTAAAGGAAATCTGATGGTTGCTCTTGGCTGCAGCAGGATTGATTATAGAATGAATGAGACAAAAATGTTAGATAAAGCACAGATAGAGCCAAACTCAGGTGCCAGTCTTCGTCAAACATAAGATACTAATAGCATTCTGAAAATCTAAGCTTTCTCATCACTGTCCCAACAGAAAGGTAAGATTTTATTGTATAGCACAACTGCACAACAATATACGATGCTATATCTATCAGTAATGAAGTGCCAATCAATATGTTTAGACACGAGCTTAAGAAGCCATAAGTACTGTAAGCTCAGTTTACATTCCCTGTAGTCTTCTCAAAGGTAAATCAGGAACCATAGTCAATATTATAAACCTACAGAATGTTGATAATATCTTCAACAGTTATTTTTCTCAAAGATAACATTGAATCCGAATCGAAAACTGTACATAGAGATACGGTCATACCTTGCCAATTGCTGGAACAGCAGAAGACAACTCAAACTTGTAAGCTGGACCTGCCAGATCAGCTACCATTGCCAATTCTCCTTGTTGCGACTAGTATGACCAAAAGAAGTGTGAGTGAGAAGTGGTATAGTGCACATAAAGCATGAAAACAGAAGCAATCATATCACATACTAGATAGTAATACGGAGACTGAAGCAACACATAAACGAGTCAAAGTGTCACATGTATTTCTAGAAAACTAGAGTTTAATAATGATCCTGCAACATCAATTAGCAATAAACTTGTCAATAACTTCAGCACAATTTAGATTCACAACAGGATGGCACATAAAAGATAGGAAAGAAAGCATGTATATCTTTATATGTGCCAAGTTATCCAAACTCCGTATTGTCTACTTCCTCCACCCCATTTTGTATGATGGTGTTTGACTGGATTAGGAGTTTAGGTTATAACAACAACAACATAGTGGGATCTGAGAGGGTAGAGTGTACGCAGACCTTACCCCTACCTCAGAGGTGAGGTAGAGAGGTTGATACCGATAGACTCTCAGCTCAAGACAAAACAATTTTAGAAAAAGATGTAATGGAAGTACAAGAGACGATAGAAAATAACAAAAAACAACAAATAGTAGCAGAACAGTACTACAACAATAATTCTAAAATCAAACTACACAAAACAACAGATAGTAAGGGCAACAAGAGAATACACTCCTACTTGTATAGATGCACTCCTACCTACTCACCTTCCACCCTAGTTCATGTCATCCACACCTTCCTAAATTACAATGTGGAGTTGCACAAGAAAATAAGATAATCAAGATACAGAGTTTCTATACTGTTTAAAGCTTGCACCAGATGGGAAATGGGAAAAGCATGAGACAGTGCAAGTGGGGGATTTGGGCTAGCCTCCCGCCTCACATTCATACACAAATCAATAAGCCAAAACAAATGTACTCCATTTATCCCCCTTTTTTTTAATAATCGAGAAATCCGTCTGGAACCAACCTTTAGGGCCAACTGTAGCATTCTAAACTAGGGGATGATGGGACCTCCCCTCTACCCTTCTCAACTATATACTCGACTTAGTTCGCTTGACACAAGGCTTGAATGCATAAACTTGAACCTGTGACCTAAGACACAAGTCTCTCAACCTTTGTCAAGTGAGCTAACCCTTGGGGACCCATTTATATGACACTAATACAGTTTAAGGAGTCATGTTTTCTTTTACTTCGACTTTTTGAAACATTTCCTAAATATAATCATAATAAATCATGACTTGCATTACTTCATAGATAATTTTCAACTATGTATCTTAAATTTCAAAAATATTGAACAATGGATATAGTATTAACCTGAAATAAAGCCGTTTCATTGTATCTTACTCAAAATATTGGGAAGGGATATCTAAATTAACATAGAACTAGGTAGTATAAACTTTGAATATAGATGATATCTATATAAATGGAGGTTATATATATGGAATAATGAAATCCCACATGTGGATACATACACACATAAATCTGCCGATATCGGATCACCATCATTGATTTGGAACAGAGACAGTATAAAATTAGACAAATAAAAGGTCAAACTGTACTGAATACAAAATCACATAAATATAAACACCCCTACAGTAGCAGAACAAGTGTTATACAAAGCACTGAAAGCAGTAAAGTTCACACCTTCACAACACATGCAGTATTGAAATTCAAACCAGAAACCAATTAAAAAACATCAATATATTTAAGATTTGGTGAGGCAAGCGATGTACTCTTTGATTAGGATTTATAAAGCAAAAGGGCAGCCCAATGCACTAAACATCCCCTATTCACGCAAGGTCCAGGCAAGCATTTTCTAACAATGTTCAGCTTAGATTACCTTTTTAGTTTCCAAGAATGTAAACATTTCAAAAATAATAAGAATCCATATTCTATTTTCAGAGACTACTCCACGAAATAGTGGTAAGGTCTGTGTACACACTACCCTCCCAAACCCCACTTGTTGGATTATTCCGGATTTATTGTTGTTGTATTCTATTTTCAAATAAAATTAGAAACCAAATAAAGGTCAAGCTGCATAGAATTCAAAACTCCATAATCAAAACACAAACACCAATACTCAGTACCCACAAAAAAAGTGTTACATAAAACAATATAAATTTCACACCTTTACTTCATGAACAGCCTTAAACTGCAAACCAGGAGCCACATCAAACGAAGCATTGACAAGAGCATTCTTCTCTTCAATATCATAATGAAGTGACAAATACTTCGAAGTTAACGCCAATTGAGGATCCGATAGCTCACCCTTACCATTATTCTGAAATGAAAACTTCAACTTCGCCAAACTATCCAGCACTTTGCATGAAACTCTGTGGAAGAATACAGAGCTATCGCTGTCAAACTCCGTCGTCACTCTTATCTTCGGCCGTTGCCGGAACCATACCGCTGGAACAAATCCACCACCGGTAGTCACCGGCGGTGATTCCGGTGGAGATGAAGGCGGTGCCGAGACAATTAAGGAGTTAGGGTTTGGTGCGGATTTCAATTCTAATTTGGATTCCGCCATTAGAAAATGAAAAATTTGTAGAAATTTTGTGCTTTTTGTATGAGAGAGAGTAGAGAGGGGAGAGTGGACTTAATTTTAGGCGGAAATGTATATGAAGATTTATTTCTATTTATTACCTTCTTCTAGGAGCTATTTAACATTCTGTTTCGACGGTCGGTATCTATTGTTTTATTCTCCATCCATTCCATGTGACAACATTTGATCGGGTACGGTGTTTAAGAAATAAATGAAGACTTTGAAATGTTTATCAAATTGCCCCTTCAAAAATAGTCATATTAAAAAGTAGATTGACTTTTCTCATAAATGTATTGGAATACTATCTTTAAGATTAAGTGGGACCAATAAGGATAAAAGAGGAATTGCACCTTTAAATATTTACCATATAAGGAAAATGTGACATTCTTTTTGGAACTGACCAAAAAGGAAATGGTGTCACATAAAATGGGACAAAGGGAGTAATGTATAATTATAGTAGTTAAATAGTATCTCATTTGATAACAATATTCTAATATTGTATAGTGCCCAACATTCTCTTATATGCTTTTTCTTTGATAACGATGTTCTACTCTTATGTAATAGTCATACAACGAATCTTGAGAAGCAAAAGTTCTTTGTGGAAAGAAGTAAGATATTGTATTGTGTTGTGTTGTATTAGTATTATATTTTTTTTATTCACTATAGTATTTGAATAGATGGTATTGTTCTTCGTAATTACATAATGTCACATATCAATAGTTTAAAGAATAATCTTACAAGAAAAATAGGATATGAGATAAAGTTATTGTTGAAAGGAAAGGTAAAAGATAAAATGATGGAAATAAAAAAATTAAGGTAACGCAATAACATTAAATTTGTTATATAAATGGACTTTTCATTGTTAACTAGTGATGAATTTAACGATACAATACAATAAATGAGTTTTAGTATTCTATTTTATGTTTTGATACCCTAGATAGGTTGTTATTATTGAAATTTATGGACTAAATTGTTTACTAAAAATTTGTTCAACCAAACATGATAAAATTGAAAGACTTAATACATAATCAACCACTTAAACTTATTAGAATATTTCATACACTCAAATTAAGTCATATTCCAATTGAATATCTCAACTCCTAATTAAGTGTTATAATTATTTAATCAATAGAAAAAAGTGTTACAATTTGACACTTTGGGTTCAAATTTTGAATGAACCTTTTTGTATGTGTCCTCATTCGTCTGTTTGGTAATTAAGTTAACCACATAAAATATGTTGTAATGTATTTGTCTCAATAAGCCGCTTAACCTCAGACATTTTCTACCTAAGGTTGATGCATACAATTAAATGAGATGTCATATTTCATGTGGTTAATTTAACCACTTTATAGACGAATGAAAATACACAAATATTTTTTATACGAAAATATCTAATTGAAACACTTTATTAGAAATTGAAGTGTTTAATTGAAACATAACTTAATTTGAGTGTCTAAATAAAATATTCTAACAAGATTATGGAGTTGACCATGTATTAAGCAAAAAATGGAGAATGTTTTCCTCCATATACCAATTACACACCCGACATTATTTGGGTAATTGAATAAAAAAACACTACACAATTATTGAGTTCCCACATTATTATTATTATAACAATTACACACAATCTAATCTCACAAATGAAATTTGAAAAGAATAATTTATGCTCACATGAGTCACACTTATTTGTATCTTGTACACTACATCAGAATTGATTTATAGTGGTAATTAATTGACGACAATAATTTAATAGTCTCAGTTCACAATATATGTTTTTAGAGGCAATTACTGGTGACAATTACATTTTAACACTCTTTGTAAATGCCAAAACCTATATCAATATCGGATTCAATAACAATTAACTAATACCGATAAATACCCTCTTTATTAATATGTTGGGTTTGAAAGAATCAAGGATTCATGCAAAAGTTTACAATTATAAATCATATTGATAAATCAAATGACACAAAAAGTTGTACTAAAAGATAAAATATTATTATATGATTTGACCAATTGACCTACATGTGAAAAAAACTAAGAAAATACTGAAACTATTGAGAGAAAATATCTCCATATACAAAACTTTTGAAATGATTATAGATGCTATTATGTTCTTCTGATATAACAAAGAGGTCTATAACTTTTCCTTTCACAAAAAGTTAAAACACTTGATAAAAATAAAAATCATGGCAAAACTCTAACACATATTTATTACGGCTAAATATAAGTATATAATCGTATCTATGTTGTGAAAAAACGTATGAATAGATATGTATTGAGATAAAAACAATTGAAGACTATTTCATTTTTATATATATAGTCATAAGGTTCAAGTAATTATCAACAGTTTATTGACACAAAAAAAGTTAATCAGCAGCAAAGATATGTATCACATATTTTGCGATGGATTGTGTTGTTTAGGGTAGAAGTTCTCTTAGGGGTCTTTGGTTAGGAATAAGTTATCTCAATGACTACCCAGTACTTACGTGAGATAAAATAATCCTATATTTTATACTGGAATTATTTTACCTTATACTTCACACCAAACGATTTCTTAATTCCTTGTTCTTCCATTATTGCTACTACATGTTGACTGTTGTTTCTTATGCTTTGTTTATCACATTATTCTTCTATGTATGGTCTGTGTTACATACGCTTTTTCGATTATTTGCTATGCTTTGTTGAACCTCTTTTTCAAATTGCCTTGTTATATGTTACTTGAGCAGTTGAGCCAATGATATTTTGAAAAGGGAAAAATTTATAAAATAACAAATTATTAATTCAAATTAAATGCTATAACCACAACTTGATTTAATTGTAACCCGTAGCAAACCGTTGTCATTCGCCTCTCTCCCTAGGTTTCTCGCTCGCCACTCTCGCCAGGCTCTCCCTCGCCTCTCTCACTTTTATACAAACACAAATGTATAAAATGCGTTTGTGTTTGTATAAAGTGAGAGAAAACTGTATATACAAATACGAATACATACATTTGTGTCCTATACACTTATAATTATACAAATACAGATCTTCCCCTGCCCAATTCTCTTTTGCCTTTCTCTCTTTCTTGCTTTATACAAACACAGATTATATAAATTACAATGTATAATTTGTGTTGTATAAAGCGAGAGAGAGAGAGATTTGATATACAAATGTTTTATTTCGATTCAATTGTATACAAATTCAAATTTTATGCAGATATACAAACACAATAAAATTGAATTGAGAGGCTGACCAACAATTTATACAAACGAGAGGCTACCAACGATTTATACAAATGGCTTGCCAGCAAAATTATACAAATCTGAAGCTCCAGCCAGCGAGTTATACAATCTGAAGTTTGCTACGGAGCGCAATTATACAAATTATAATTATAACATACAAATATGATTTTTATGTTTTCTATATGTGAAAGTTGCTCATAAGAAAAACAACCTCTGGATTATCACGAGGTTTGGTACACTCTACCCTTTATATTCCCCACTCGTGGGAATTAATATACTTGGTGTTGGCAACCAATTTTGACCGACCTATTATCATTTTCTTGATTTTTATTCGATTAAATATGTATTTTAATACTTGTTTCTTGTAAAGTTTTATATTTAGTTTTACCCAATTAACTATATACTTTAGTATGTATAATTTACAAAATTATTGTTATTATCCCCTCCTTATATATGTGCATTTGTTTATTTAATTTTATTTAGTTATAAATACTTGAATGAATATTTCAATGTTATTATTCATTTCTATGGTAAATGTTGGTAATTTATTATTTTACAATAATACAACTATTGATTTAATAATTAATATTTCTTTTACTTAGTAATTTGATAGTTACCCATTTATATATTTTTGGTAGAATTTTATTTAAATTTTAATTATCCATATTTGGTACATATTTTAAAATTTTAAATTTTAAATTTTAGTTAAATCTTTTCATACCCATAAAATCCTCCTACAAATCATAAAATTTTCTCTTTTATGGGAAGAATATTATTTCCTCACCCAAAATACTTCCCTGAGATCAGCCTTAATTTTTTCTTTTTTTTACTTCCATTCTTCCAACGTATCTTTTTTTTTTCTCCATAAAAGCTTTCTGGCGCTTGAGTTGCTTTATTTTTTGGTTTCCCACTTGATGTTCGGTACTCATATTGGAGTCAGACTAAATCCAAATTCGCGTCGGAAAGTCCCACATTGGATCACTTGAGTTGCTTTAAGATAAGCTCAAGTTCATCTATAAAGGTCAAATCTTTATCCTTTTCTTGTTCCATCAATGCTTCATATACAATGCTTTAATCATTTTTTTTTGTCAATATCATGTTATTGATTTTGTTTATTTTCATGCTATTTTTGTTTGTTTGTTTATTAATCTAATGAATAATTGAGGATTTTGTGTTCAGTTTGGATTAAGATATTATTAAAAATACATCATGTTTTAAATTTAGTTTATCACTAGAATCTAGTGCTATGTATTATTAATTCTTATGAGGACTTTTTGTAGTTTCGTAGTCACCGATCCTAATCATATTTACTTAACTCTGTAGAATAGATCTTGATTAGGGGTGTACATAGGTCAGTTTGGTTTGATTTTTCATTAAAAAAATCTTAACCAATTATGTCAGTTTATTAAATCTAAAAACCAAATCAAACCACATAGAGTTGGGTTTTTCGGTTTCGCCTTTAGTCAGTTCTTTCGGTTTTTTACTACTATATGGTGTTTGAAAAAGAGATCAAATATATTTTCACTTAACTGTGTGATAAGCTAAACTTTAAAAATGTTAAATGAATAGAAATCTTCGAAAAGACGATAAAATTCACATGAATACAAAATACTTTTATTGACATATCAATGTTCATTATCTTAAATTAATAAGATTAATTAAAGGCTCCAGTCAAACTGAATACAAAACAAAATATTTACAAAGTAAATTGTTAACTTCGAATTTGAAAAACTATAACAATATAACTGCAACTTCCGATCATAATACAAAATAAAATATATACAAAATTTTACAAGCCCAATTTTGAAATAATATATCTAAACATTGAAAACTATAAACTAACTAAACATATATTACCAAAGTAGATTATAAATAATATTTTTCAACGCCAAACCAGCCAAATCAAACCACAAATCATTTTTTTTCGATTTGATTTGATTCATCAGTTTGATTTGACTTTACAGTTTGACTTGTACACCCCTAATCTCGACAATAGTGTGAATTGCATTGCAACTAATTTATACTTTCTTTTAGTTTACATGAAAATGTTCTTCTAAGTGCAAGAATTTATTTAAGTTACATTACAGTAACTCATGTCTATTGTTACCATATTGTAGTTTATTCATTCTTAGTAGAAATGAGGTTGCAAATTGTGTTATACTTTATTATATGTGATCTAGGTAAATTAATTTTTTCCACCATATTTGGCTCATTTTTCAATTTGGTTCTAAGTATCATTTCTCATTGTGTGAATTAAAGGGCTATCCTTTTAAGGACTTGATATGATTTCTTCTTAGTAAATAAAATCCTTTTAAGTATAATAATTTTTTAGGGAGAATATGTGTTAATTTATTAATTACTTCTCAAGCTTAAACTCACTGCTTGCATCAATAGTTCGTATTTGCTTTGGTGTTTGTAAGTACATTGTGATTGGGTTTAGACTATATTAAGTCAATGTCAATTAATTTAATCATAAGAAAAAACTTTAATTAAGAGTTTTTAGTACTCTTATCAATTTATGATTTTTTGTTTGATTAGTTAAACTTTAAGAACATACCTACTCTCACCTCTTTAAATATTATTACATGTACATCAGAATGGAGTGACGTCGATTGGAGTGCAATCACAAGGAGTGGGGAATTCAACGCGTGAAGATGAGTTCAAGTTGAATCATCACCCCGAAAGGGGGGATCAGGTACGCCTTGGGAGATGATGAAGCAAGATAGGTTATAGCTGACTTTTTGTATGAAGCACATTATCGCTTTATAAGAATAATAAAGCCAATTGTTACTCCATTCTTATTCTAATTTTATATGTCACTCTTTCAAAAATCTCAAAGACTTGACAACTTTTATATTTTTGTTAAATTATCAACAAAGTTTCACTTAATTCAATAAATCAAGTAAACATTTTAAAGTTGTACATGACTTCTAAAATATCAAAATATTTTAAGTAGTACTTTTGAATAATCTCTTTAAGAACTCCTTCCGTCTTGTCTTAAGACGTTTAGTAAGTTCGATCATAAAAAAATAGAATAGAGGGAGTAATATCGCATTGGACCCATTTTTAACCTTGTCATATTTGACCCCGTCTCTCTCTCTCTCACACAACTTTAACTTTATATATTGTCGATTTTTGTGGCTTCATTGACTCTGCATTTGTCAATTCTTATAACTTGCATATAGACTTTATTTGCTTGGTTTAAATAAAATAAGGTTGCATGTCTAGCTATCTTATTCACCTAGATTCGTATTAATAAGATAATAATTGATTCACGCTTAGTTTATTTACTTGCCTTAAAATTAAGAATAAAGTTTTTATGTATTTTATGATGAAATCTTTTTCTAGCTTAAAAAATTATTGGCCCTTAGGTTTATCGCCTAATTCCCACATAAATTATATGAGATACGGTCGAAATCCACATTTGTGGACCTCGAAAGGTGCCTAACACCTTCCTTTTGAGGTAATTTGAACCCTTACCCGAATAATTGGTTTCACTGACCTTAGTTAATTGTAAGTTAATTGTAAAAAGATTAGTTAGGCTCCCTAATGTGCCTTTAATTAGTTAATTGGCGAATCTTCTTTTAAAACAAACCTAAAAGAGTTGTTAGATCATGCACAAAACCTACTTTGTGAAAAAATGGGGCACGACAGAATGACAACTCTGCTGGAAAATATATAAATAAATGCATGAATCAAAGGAAATAAACATACTAACATATAAGAGAATCAAACAAATAAAGAAAGGGGATATATGATTAAGCATGGAAATAAACAAATAACAAAAAGGGAAAGGGGATTAAACATGAAAATAACGAAATAAAAGGAAAATAAATATACAAATAAATAAGGGAAGAAAATAACAATTAGACGTGGTAATAACAAAGCAAACCAAATATGAACAAATAAAACCACAACATAAATAAACCCCACATAAAGCATGAAACACGTAATGATAAGAACCTAGTTATATCCCAAGCAGAGTCGACATTCTGTCACGTGCCATTTTTCGCAAAATGGGTTTTGTGCACAACTTAACAACTCTTTTAGGTTTGGATCTTCGAACTATCCACATCCAGTCTTGTTAGCGTGCTCAGAGGACAAATGTTCAAACCAGAACCTGGATCAACCAAAGCTTTGGTGACTACCTTATTCTGATATTGGGTAGAAATATACAAAGCTTTGTTGTGGGACGTTCCTTCAAGCGGTAACTCATCTTCATGAAAGGATATCATGTATGCTTCGAATACCTGCCCAACCATTTGGGCTACCACCCCATGAGTGATGCCAACAGGGACATAGGCTTCACCTAGGACCTTCATAAGAGCATTCTGATGGGTTTCTGAAGATTGAAGCAAAGACAAAATGGATATTTGGGATGAGATTTTACTCAATTGATCAACAATAGAGTATTCCTTGGCTTGCACTTTCTTTCAGACACCTTGATCTTCAAACTCTACAATCGGCGGCTTAGATTTGCTAGAGCTACCCTGAACCAAGTTCTCGGAAATGTATATTCTCCCAGATCTGGTCAATCCTGCCGCAACATCTGTTTCTTCTACCTTTGCTTTTCCTTTCCCATAATCCCACAGAACAACATGGGTATCATATTTGATAGGAGAAGGAGCTCTAAGAATAGTAAATGGAGGCCTAGGCATGGCGACCTCGACCTCAAAAGGAGCACGCCTTTGCACTACAACAGGCTTCTGGGAGGCAACAATCATCATCTCTTTTGGTTCGATGAGCCAAATAGATCCCTCCAAATCTACCATATCACCAGCTTCTACCATATTAACCTAGTGGTTAAGAAGAGGATTGTTTGCCACATTTGGTGCAGGATCCTTAAGCTGGATGACATTTGTATCAATAAGCTTTTGAATCTTGTTTTTCAAAGATCTGCAAGCTTCAGTGGTATGGCCCTTCATTCCCGAATGATAAGCACAAACCTTGTTAGGGTCATACCACTTAACATGGACATCTATGGGCAAAGCAGGGATTGGGGTAACATAGCCAGCTTCTTCAACCTTTCGTAAAGCTAAGCTATGGGTTCGACTAAAGGAGTATAGGTTTTTATGGGGCTTCTTTCAAAAAGATGTCTATTTATGTAGCTTGATGGTTGAGTGGGTGGTGGGTATTGAAAGTATGTAGGTTGGGCATTGTAGATAGGATAGATGGGTTGTTGATATTGTAGATGAAGATTTTGATCGTAGGAAGGCATGTGATGGGGAGATGTAAGATATGGAGATGGAGGATATGGAGATGGAGGTGGGGTTTTCATTTAGTATTTAGAGGGGTTTTTGATTCCCTGAGCCATCATCACAGAACTAATTTCCTTCTTCTTTCGGTTCTCCACCATTCCACCAGGTTATAAGGCTTTATTGGTGGCTTGCAAAGCCTCCACGTTGATGATGGTTCCATTCTTAATGCCTTCTTCAATTTTCTCACCCAACTTGATGATGTCTATAAAGCTTTTTCCGCCATGAGCAACATTCTATCATAGTAATGTGGTTCTTGGGCGCAAATGAAGTAATCCTTCATTTGAGACTCCTCCATAGGAGGTCTAGTTCTGGCCGCCTTATACCTCCATCTAATGGCATAATTCCGAAAGGATTCACTAGGCTTTTTCTTTAAATTTTGGATATAAAACTTGTTAGGCGCATTTTCCACGTTGAATCCAAACTTATTCATGAAATCCGTAGTCATATCCATCATTTCGACCCATTTGCGTGGGTCTTGTTCGATGTACAACGATAAGGCTTCCTAGTGAGACTCCTTATGAACAACTTCATTCATATTTTTTTGTCCTTTCCCACTCCTACAAGCTTGTCACAATATATACGCAAATGGGCTTTGGGGTCTCCAATACTGTTGAATATCTCAAATTTTAGGGGTTTGTACCGTTCAAGTAATTCCACATCTGGATACATGCACAGATCTTCATAACTCAACCCCCTAGGGTTTTGCTTCCCTCAATGTGTTTCACTCGACTAGCCAACTTATCCAACCTCTCGGATATGGCTTTCATCAGAATATTCTTTTGAGAGGATTTTGACTCATGGTAATCATGGGTTAATGGAGCGGCTTCAACATATATTAGGTTAAGATTGTGATTTCTAGGAGTATAAGTATATGAAGGGTTCGTAACGGGTATATTATGGTTTAAAATTTGTTCAGAAATGTTTGGCTTGCTTTTCTAGTGGTAGTGATGAGGTAGGATTTGGGTATTTTGAGGAGGCATATAGGTGGAGTTTGGTTGCATTTAGGTGTAAGGTGGTGGGAAATTGTATGGATGAGTGGAGTTAGGTCGAGTTATTTAGGTGGAGGATTATTTGGTAGGGTTGTTTGATTGGTGAGAGGTAGGTTGTCCATGTGCTCCCCAAAAGGGGTGTCGAGAGAGATGGATAGTTTGGCCAAATCACGTATGTTGGCCACCTCTTCCTCTAACTCCATAATTTTGCGTTCAAGTCTCAGAACCAGATCATTGGAGAGTTGTCCTCCCTCGAAAGTTTCAACCCTTTCATTGGTACTATTGTTATCAAGTATTTTTCCTTTTTCTTTGTAACTTGGTCTTTGAAGAGGATGAGGGGTCTATTTTGATCTTGTATGAGCCATAATGAAAAGACATATCAACTTTAGGAAATGGGAAAACAATAAAATCAACAGAAAACAATGTTAGGATATTAGAACAATATTATAATAATAACACGTTGTTTGAAGTAAACGTCCTAGATGCAAAAGACCTTGTTGAGCCAGATGTAGACATAAGACGACACATAAGTGATGCACAATGGTTAATTCAAGACTTATTTGTCAATTTGGAGTTTAGAGTTAGAGGAAATAAAGGAAAAACCATATTTATTTATTGAATAAGATTCAATTTATTACATCGTAATTAAGAAAGAGCAAAATCGGAAATAAGCTAAAGGGGCAAGAGGTAACATGGGGAAGCAAGCCCTAAAAAACAATTTTAATGAGGCTGGTCTCCAATGTTGGGCACAATCTGCTCTCTCATCTCTGGAGTGATATCATAGTCATAGTTGAGGAGATTGTGTGCCCATCTTCTCTCCCTTTCATCACCAAAACCAGGAAGACCCTCTTCGCTCAAATCTCTATGTTTCGCATCCTCCAAGATCCACACATAATACTCGAGCGTACCGAAAGGTCGTTGCTCTTGAACATCAATATTTACCACATTTTCCCACCTTCGCAGTATAGTGTCCACATATGAGATGTTTTGCCTAAAATTATACTTGTAATCGCCCATACCCTTGTGATCTCATATAAGCCATTACGAGTATAATTTTGGGCAAAACATCTCATAAGTGGACACTATACTGTGAAGGTGGAAAAATGTGGTAAATATAGATGTTCAAGAGCAAAGACCTTTCTGTACGCCCGAGTATTATGTGTGGATCTTGGAGGATGCAAAACATAGATATTTGAGCGAAAAGGGTCTTCTTGGTTTTGGTGATGAAAGGGAGAGAATATGGGCACACAATCTTCTTAAACTATGACTATGATATCACTCCAGAGATGAGAGAGAAGATTGTGCCCAACATTGGTGACCAGCCTCATTGAAATTGTTTTTTTAGGGTTTGCTTCCCCATGTACCCTTGCCCCTTTAGCTTATTTCTGATTTTGTTGTTTCTTAATTACGATGTAATAAATTGAATCTTATTCAATAAATAAAGACGAGTTTTCCTTTATTTCTTCTAAATCTAAACTCCAAATTGACAAATAAGGCTTGAATTAATCATTGTGCATCACTTATGTGTTGTCTTAGGCCTACCTCTGGCTCAACGAGGTCCTTTGCATTTAGGGCATTTGCTTCAAACAACGTGTTATTATTATAATATTGTTCTAATCTCCTAACATGTTTTTCTAGTTGATTTTATTGTTTTCCCATTTCCTAAGGTTGATATGTCTTTTCATTCTGGCCTATACAAGATAAAAAAAAAAGGACCCCTCCTTCTCCTCAAAGAGGAAGTTACAAAGAAAAAAGAAAAATGGTTGATAATAATAGTACCAATGAAAGGGTTGAAACTTCTGAGGGAGGACAACTCTCCATTGATATGGTTCTCTCTCAACACCCGTTTTGGGGAGCACATGGACAACCTGCCCCTCACCAATCAAACAACCCTACCATATAATCCTCCACCTAATATAATTTGACCTAAATCCACTCATCCAAACAATTTCCCACCACCTCACACCCAAATGCAACCAAATTCCACCCATATGCCTCCTCAAAATACCCAAATTCCACCTCATCATTACCACCAGCAAAGCAAGCCAAACATTCTTGAACCAATTTTAAACCATAATGTACCCACTATGAACCCTTTATATACCCATACTCTTGGAAATCACACTTTAACCCAATATATGTTGAAGTTGCTCCATTAACCCACGATTACCATTAGTTAAAATCCTCTCAAAAAGATATTCTGATAAAAGCCATGTCTGAGAGGTTGGACAAGTTGGCTAGTAAAGTGTAACATGTCGAGGGAAGCAAAAGGCTAGGGGGTTTGAGTTATGAAGATATATGCATGTATCCAGATGTGGAATTACCTGAAGGGTATACCTCCCCTCAAATTTGAGATCTTCAACGGTATTAGAGACCCCAAAACCCATTTGTGTATGTATTGTGACAAGTTTGTAGGAGTGGGAAAGGATGAAAAAATACGAATGAAGTTGTTCATGTGGAGTCTCACTGGGAAGCCTTATCATGGTGCATTGAACAAGACCCTCGCAAATGGGTCGAATGGGTGGACTATGCATTTCATGAATAGGTTTGGATTCAACATAGAAAATGCGTCTGACTGGTTTTATATCTAAAATTTGAAGAAAAAGCCTAGTGAATCCTTCCGGGATTATGCCATTAGATGGAGGTCTGAGGCGGCCAGAGCTAGACCTCCTATAGAGAAGTCTCAAATGAAGGATTACTTCATTCGCGCCCAAGAACCACAGTACTATGATAGAATGATGCTCGTGGCGAAAAAAAGCTTTGTAGACATCATCAAATTGGGTGAGAGAATTGAAGAAGGCATTAAGAATGTAACCATCATCAACTTGAAGGCTTTGCAAGCCACCAATAAAGCCTTGCAATCTGGTGGAATGGCGGAGAATCGAAAGAAGAAGTAAACCGATTTTGTGATAATGGCTTAGGGAATCAAAACCCCCTCTAAATACCAAATGACAACCCGCCTCCATCTCTATATCCTCCATCTTCATATCCTACATCTCCCCATCCCATGCCTTCCTATTAGCAAAATCCTCCTCCATAATATCAACAACCCAAATATCATATCTACAATGCCCAACCTACATACTTTCAATCCCCCACCACCCAGACAACCAGCAAGCTACAAAAATAGACCTCCCTTTGAAAGAAGACCCATAAAAATCTATACCCCTTTAGTCAAACCCATAGCTTAGCTTTACGAAAGGTTGAAAGAAGTTGGCAATGTTACCCCAATCCCTTATTTGCCCATAGATGTCCATGTTAAGTGGTACGACCCTAACAAGGTTTGTGCTTATCATTCAAGAATGAAGGGCCATACGACTGAAGCTTGCAGATCTTTGAAAGACAAGATTCAAAATCTTATTGATACAAAGGCTATCCAGCTTAAGGATCCTGCGCCAAATGTGGCAAACAATCCTCTTCCTAACCACCAGGTTAATATGGATGGTGATATGATGGATTTGAAGGGATCTATTTGGCCCTTCGAACCAAAAGAGATGATAACTGCTGCCACCTAGACGTCTGTTGTAGTGCAAAGGCGTGTTCCTTTTGAGGTCGAGGTCGCTATGCCTAGGCCTCCATTTACTGTTCTTAGAGCTCCTCCTCCTATCAAATATGATACCCATGTTGTTCCATGGGATTATGGGAAAGGAAAATCAAAGGTGGAAGAAACAGATGTTGCGGCAGGAGTGACGAGATCTGGGAGAATATACACACTCCCGAGAACTTGGTTCAGGGTTTCCCTAGCAAATCTAAGTCACCGATTGTAGAGTTTGAAGAACAAGGTGTCTGGAAGAAAGTGCAAACCAAGGAATATTCTATTGTTGATCAATTGAGTAAAATCTCATCCCAAATATCCATTCTGTCTTTGCTGCAATCTTCAGAAACCCATCAGAATGCTCTTATGAAGGTTCTAGGTGAAGTCTATGTCCCTGTTGGCATCACTCATGTGGTGGTAACCCAAATGGTTGGGCAAGTATTCAAAGCATACATGATATTCTTTCATGAAGATGAGCTACCGCTTGAAGGAACGTCCCACAACGAAGCTTTGTATATTTATACCCAATAACAGAATAAGGTAGTCACCAAAGCTTTGGTTTATCCAAATTATGGTTTGAACATTTGTCCTCTGAGCACGCTAACAAGACTGGATGTGGATAGTTCGAAGATCCAAACTTAAAAGAGTTGTTAGGTCATGCACAAAACCCGTTTTGCGAAAATATAGGGCGCGACACTTGGTATGTTGTTGCTTTCTAAGATTAGTTTAAGAAAAAACTTAAAGATGCACTACATGATAAGCAAATAATGGTCAAGATTCATATACTGTTTCAGATATATATTTTGAGACAACATGTAGTAGTCGAGACAACTGAGTCAGGATTGAATCCGAAGTTAGGGGAGGGGTAAGGGAACGTGGATTGTTCAGAAAGAAAATAGTTCAAATTGAGCAGGTCATGATCGAGATTTTTAGCTCATTTCAGCCCAAGTAGTTTTTGCTTTGATTTAGTCCAACTCATTTAAACTTGCTCAATTTAAGTCCAAACCACCCATTTGACACCACTAACATGTAAGATAGATTGGTAAAGGAATGCAACAAAGGGAAAGTTATGAGCTATGAAGCTATACTTTAATTACTTTCCTCTCATCTTGTGGTTTTTTTTCCTATTATTTTGGTTTTCGGTGAGAGGTATGGAAAGTTGGATGCGTTGCTCGTCATTGAGTAGAATTTTTAAGTATAGAATCATTCCCTTGGCTATAGACTTGTTTCAATATTGTTTAAAATTTCATAAACATGTGAAAGGAAAATGATCATTCATCCTGACGGATATGGAGATGGAGCACGCCATATATCTGAATACTTGGCCATTATTGGGACAAGTTCCCTACATGCTGCTTGGGAGGTGAATGCCTCATTTAGCTTCTTGATATTCGATCAAATTCATGACAACTATAATGTAATAAAAGGTATAGTCTTTTCTTTCACTCTATGACATTATTTTCCTCTTGACAAACTGTTACTTTTACATCTTTCGTGGTCAGATTCTAGAACTAAATTTGTTTTGATGCAGGAATGGAGATGTGTTTTCGCAATATCAAGACTGAATGGGGTTCCTCAAAATGTATCTCTCATAAAACATTCAAAGATCCCTCTAATGGTTAATTACCTTGTTAACGACAAATGTATCTTTGGAGTTGACGTATATGTCATCAAGAACCAGGGAATAGGTGAATGTATGTCCTTACTGAATGGCACACCCAATCTTTCTAAGCACGAATGGAAGATTACTGAATTCTCGAAATTGAAGAATGAAGTGTACTATTTTGAAGAGTTTACTGTTGATGGTTATAAATGGTATATTATTCATGCCTTGTTTTTATATATCTATATGTCCATCATAATTTCTTTAAGATTATACATTAAGTTCCCCTTGAACTTATCAGTCGTAAAGTTACAGTGCTAAAATAAGTTCAGTGGACAAATTCAGGAGGGATTTTATGTTCTTTCAGTACTTTTTCTTCGATGCTTCTCTTTGCGTTGTAACTACAATTTGATTGATGTGTTTGGGATATGCAGGAAACGTTCGTTATATCCTACAGGTGATAGCAAACTAAATGGTCAGAATATCTCCGTCTTTCTTGAATCAGTTGATGCTAAAAGATTTGATCGCCAAAAATGTGTCAGGGCAAAATTTTCCATTTCTGTCAAAAACCGGAATAGTGGTTGTAAACATAACAAGATGATGGGTACTTTCTCTTGCTTTTTTTTTTCTCAATGAATAGTATATATGATCTGAAGACATGTTTGATACGGAACAAAATGTTAAAAATTCTGATTCAACGTGGGAGTTTATATCTATGGGAACGACTTGTCAAGATAGGAGTAGACCCCCGGTTCAATTTTGTCATGTTATGTTTTTGAATAATTTGATATAGTTCAAATTGGTATTCAGCTGCTACAAAGAGTTGGGGCTGGTTATCATTTATGCCATGTTGTGAATTCACTGATCCTAAAAAGGGGTTTCTTGTTGAAGACTGTTGCATTGTGGAAGCTGAGGTTTCTATAGTTGCTGTTGTTAATTCGAGTGCCTAAATAAAATATTCCGACATATTTAAAGGATTGACCATGCATAGTTTCCTCCATAACAATAACACACCCTCAAACAGTATATCCAGATAATTGGATAAAATAAAACTTCACACTTAGAGAGTTTCCACTTTATTACAATAAATAATAACATACACAGTATAGTCTCACAAATAAAATGAAAAGAATAGTGTATACACTTAAATATTCAAAAGGTACATAAAATATACAGTCTTATCTATGTTGAGTCTTGAGATGATGGAAAAATTAATTAAAGGTTCAAGTGAAGAGACCTTTAATCCTTGGGAATAAAAGCAAATAAATACCTCTTAATTGCCTTGGGATGCTGAGAAAAGAAGAGTCCATTTGATTATTTGAAGCATTTCATTTATATATATATATAGTCATAACTCATACATAAGTAATTATCCAAGTGTATAAAACAGTTTATTGAGACAAGAAGTGATCATAAAAGTTAATCAGCAACAGAGACATGGGAGGTAGTATTAGCTACGAAATTTGTCCGTTGCTAAATTCTGTTTTTTTTAAAATAGTACTCCCTCCGTTTCACAAAGAATGACCTCCTTTCTTTTTTAGTCAGTTTCAAAAAGAATGACCTCTTTCCTTTTTTGGTAACATTTTACTTTTTGCTTTCCACGTGGCATGTTTAAGATCACAAGATTAAGGGCAATTTTGTACATTTGACATAACTTTAATTTAGGACCACAAGATTCAAAAGTCTTCTTTATTTACTTAAACTCCGTGCCAAGTCAAATCAGGTCATTCTTTGTGAAACGGAAGGAGTAGTTTATACACCATATGCAAATGTTGACTTTTTTTAAATTTCCATTTCAGAACTAAGCATGGAAAATATTACAAATTCATTACCAACACGTTACTTGTTGAAGATTGAATCATTTTCGTTGCTCTTAGAAAATGGTATTTCCAAGTATGAATCAAATGAGTTCGAATCCGGTGGCTTCAATTGGTAAGTACTTGCTCATCATTATTGACTAGACTTTCAATTTTATATTTTTGTCTATGTTTTTGCTAGTTGCTTTTAAAGACGGGGTAGAGTTAGGTCGAACAAGTATTAGAGAGAGAGGTGATTTGACAGGACATGACATAATTTCACTGAGGACATTATCTTAGGATAAGAGGATTTGGAGGTCATGAATTAGGGTAGAAGAGCAGAAGATATTTGAGGGTTGTCTCGCTCTCCTACGGTGTATGCTTGGTGGGTAGATAGTATTAACATTATTCTTGTAGTTCCTTGTTCTACCTCAGTATTGTCGTTTTTGAACTGTCTTGTTACGAGGTAGGGGTGAGGCCAGAGTATACTCTACCATTCTCAAACCCCACTTGTGGGAATTAATACACTAGGTATGTTGTTGTTGCTTTTGAGAATTTGATATCTACATGATTATAAATAATGATCAAGATTCATATCAAGATTTGTTATTAATATACCCTTGGCTATAGACTTGTTTCCATATTGTTACTACTTCTTTTTTGAAAAGAAAGTTTGTTTAAAACTTGCTGAACTATTCATGAACATGTGATAGGAAAATGATCATTCATCCTAACGGAGATGGAGATGGAGATGGAGCAGGCCATATATCTATATACTTGGCTGTTATTGGGGCAAGCTTGTTGCATTCAGTTCACGAGTTGAATGCCTCGTTTAGCTTCTTGATAGTTGATCAAATTCATGACAACTTTACTGTAATGAAAGGTCTAGACATTATTACAGTTACTTGTACATCTTTTGTGGCCCAAATATAGGACAATTTGTTTTGATGCAGGAATGGAGAGGCGTTTCCGCAATATCAAGACTTAATGGGGTTTCTCGAAATGTATCTCACATGAAACATTCAAAGATCCATCTAATGGATACCTTGTTGATGACAAATGTATCTTTGTAGTTGATGTATATGTCATCAAGAACCAGGGAATAGGTGAATGTATGTCCTTATTGTTTATAAGCACGAATGGAAGATTACCGAGTTCACAAAATTGAAGAATGAAGTGTTTTCTGAGGAGTTTACTGTTGAAGATTATAAATGGTATATTGTTCATGCCTTGTTTTTATATAGCCATGTCCATCATATATGTTCTTATTTCTTTGAGAAAATGTGTTAAATCCCTCTTGAACTTACTTGGTCACTGCTAAACTTTCTTTAACACTGTAACTTTACGGGGACATGATGTGTTTGGAATTAATATGCAGTAAATTTTTGTTATATCCTAGAGGTGATAGCAGACAAAATGGTCAGAATATCTCCATCTATCTTGAATCTTGAATCAGTTGATGCTAAAGGATTTGATCGCCAAAAAAGTGTCGGAGCAAAATTTAGCATTTCCGTCAAAAACCAGATTAGTGGTTATAAATTCTGATTGCCTCTATTTAGCAATTCTAAATTTAATCATAAAGAAGTAGAGGTTCGGGGTTCCTGTTGGACATATGGTCTCTCAGGGAATGGTACATTGTCATATCCTGCAGTAATCTATAGCATGACAAAGCGCGATGATCATAGAAAATAGTTGTTGCTTAAATCAGATGTTGAACTTAGTTCTTTCATAAACCACTTTTAATTAATCAGTACTAAATCGAACTTTCTAGAGTTGATTTGTTTGTTCTGATTTCTCCAAGGCATGAAAAAAAACACAAGAATATATATATAAATACATGGGATAAAATGATTCCATGTAGCTCTTTTCGTTATGTATGCATTTAGAATTTTTCTGTGTCCTTATTACACCCAAAGAAAAACAGAAATCAAATGTGGGAGTTTATGTATGTCGCAAACAACCACATCTTTGTTGGTTTCTACATCTGGTTTTTTCTAATAATTTGACATTGTTCTCTTACAGGTGGTTTAAATTGGTATTCAGCTGCTACAGACAATTGGGGCTGGCCATCATTTATGCCATGTTGTGAATTCAATGATCCTAAAAAGGGCTTCCTTATTGAAGACTGTTGCATTGTGGAAGCTGAGGTTTCTGTAGTTGGTGTTGTTAATTGTTTAACTTAAAATCTTTGGGTTAAGACATTAACGGGCTAGAATTCTTGAACTGTGTTCTTTAATTTCGTTTGAAAGTCTTTCTGTTTCCTTTGACTGCACATAATTGAGATTTTGCCATTTAAACTTTGATCATTTTACAGGCCCCTAATTAAGTATATTCCCATTAGACACTTCAGATTCAATTTTTGTATGGGTTCTCATTTGTTTGTTAGGTAATTAAGTTAACCACATAAAATATGTCATCTCCTTTAACTATACGCATCCGCCTCAAATAAGTCGTAAAACTCTAGACGTTTTCTATTTGAGGTTGATGCGTATAATTAAAAGAGATGTCATATTTTATATGGTTAATTTAATCACATAATAGACTAATGAAAACATGCACAAATGTTTTTTACGAAAATGTCTAATTGAAACACTTCATCAAGAATTGAGGTGTTTAATTGTCTTAATTATGATATATTTGGATAGTGTAGATATGAAAGTATTTAAATTTGGATAGGTTTGGTATCGCTTTTCTAGATAGTTTGTCGAGTTTGTTTTAGTCGCAATTGCAAAGACTTGATCGCTTTAGCGATGGATCAAGAATTGGCTAAATTCACAATTGTGATTCCCCTTGCGGTGAAGGGAATTTAATAACTAGCGAAATTGTTTTCTAAAAATTTGTTCAACCAGACATGATAAAATTGAAAAACTTAATAAATAATCAACCACTTAAACTTGTTACAATATTTCATACACTCAAACTAAACCATATTCCAATTGAACACCTCAACTCCTAATCAAGTATTATAATTATTTAACCAACAAAAAAAGTGTTATAATTAGACACTTTGAGTTCAAATTTTAAATAAACCTTTTTGTGTGTGTCCTCATTCGTCTGTTTGGTAATTAAGTTAACCACATAAAATATGTCATCTCCTTTAATTATACGCATCTGTCTTAATAAGCCACATAACCTCAGACATTTTCTACTTAAGGTTTATGCATACAATTAAATGAGATGTTATATTTTATGTGATTAATTTAACCACCCTATAGACAAATAAAAATACACATAAATATTTTTATTCAAAAATATGTAGTTAAAATACTTAGTTTGATTAATGTCTAAGTGGAATAATATGACAAGTTTAAGGATTTGACCATGTAAAATGGAAAAATATTTTCCATCGTATCAATTACACATCCTAGACATTATCTGGATCATTGAACAAAAAAACACTTCACAATTATAGAGTTCCCACTTTATTATTATAATAATTACACACAAGCAGTCTCACAAATGAAATTTGAAAAGAATAATGTATACTCAGACCTTATTCATATCTTATACACTACATCAAAACTGATTTATAGTGATAATTAATTGACGACAATAATTTAATAATCGCAATTCACAATATATTTTTTTAGAGGTAACTACTAGTGACAATTACATTCAACACTCTTTGTAAATACCACTAAAACATATACCAATATCGAATTCAATAACAATTAACTAATACCAATAAAGATTTTACCACTTTTTATTAATGTGTAGGGTTCGAAAGAATCAGTGCTGGATATTTATACTATTGAGAGAAAATCTCCTATAAACAAAACTCTTTAAACGACTAAATTGTAGATGTTGTTGTGTTCTTCTAGTATAGCAAGAGGGTCTATAACTTTTCCTTTCACGAAAAGTTAAAACACTTGCGGTAAAAATAAAACTCAAATAAGATTTAAAAAAAATCATGACAAAACCGTAACACATTTATTACCGCTAAATATACCTATATAATAGTATCTATGCTGTGAAAAGACGTATGAATAGATATATATTGAGATAAAAACAATTGAAGACCTCTTAATTGACTAGGAAAGCTAAGAAAAGAAGGAGTCTATTTGATTATTATTTCATATAATACTAATGAAATATTTCATTTTTATATATATTGCCATAAGAAATATGGGAGGTAGTATTATCACATATTCTCCCTACTTGTACTGTAACATAAATAAATCCGTCGACAGATTGTGTTGTTTAGCTACAAAATTTGTCTGTTACTAAAGTTCTGTTTTTTTTAGTAGTTTACAATATGCAAATGTAATTTTTTTAAATTTCTATTTCAGAAGTGAGCATGGAAAAGAGTAGAGATGCATCATCACCAACACGATACTTGTTAAAGATTGAATCATTTTCGTTGCTCTCAGAAAATGGCATTTACAAGTATGAATCAAATGAGTTCGAATCCGGTGGCTTCAATTGGTACTACACATCATTTTTTTGTCTTTATTTTTGCTTTTAAAGAGGGGTAGAGATAGGGCAAAGAAGTACTGAGGAGAGATGATAGGTATTTGAGGGTTGTCTTACTCTCCTTGGTGGGTAGATAGTATTAGCATTATTCTCGTAGTTCCTTCTTCTTAGATTATTGCTACTACCTGTTGTTTCTTATGCTTTGTTTATCACATTATTCTGCTATGCATGGTCTGTTACTTGCACTTTCTCCTTTATTTGCTGTGCCTCGTTCTACCTTCGTATTGTTTTGTTTTTTAACTTCCTTGTTCATATGTAATTCTTTCAGAAACCTCTTTATCTTCACGAGGTAGGGGCAAGGTCTTGGTATGCGTGCTCTACACTTTCTAGACTCTACTTGTGGAAAGATTGTTTAAAATTTCCTGAACTGTTCAGGAAAATGATCATTCATCCTGAGGGAGAGGGAGAGGGAGACGGAGACGGCCATATATCTGTTTACTTGGCCATTATTGAGAAAAGTGCTGTTTGGGAGGTGAATGCCTCATTTAGCTTCTTGATATTCGATCAAATTCATGACAACTATACTGTAATGAAAGGTACAGTCTTTTTTTCACTCTATGACATTATTTTCCTCTTGACAGACGGTTACTTGTGCATCGCCCAATTCTAGGACAAAATTTGTTTTGATGCAGGAATGGAGAGGCGTTTTCGCAATATCAAGAATGAATGGGGTTTCTCGAAATGTATCTCTCATAAAACATTCAAAGATCCATCTAATGGTTACCTTGTCAATGACAAATGTGTCTTTGGAGTTGATGTATATGTCATCAAGAACCAGGGAATAGGTGAATGTATGTCCTTAATGAATGGAACAAGGGTTTATAAGCACGAATGGAAGATTACTGAGTTCACAAAATTGAAGAAAAAAGTGTATTCTGAAGAGTTTACGGTTGGAGATTATAAATGGTATATTGTTCCTGCCTTTTTTTAATATATCCATGTCCATTAATTATGTTCTTATTTCTATGAGAAAAAACATTAAATCCCCGTTGAACCTACTTGTCCACTAAACTTACTTTTAGCACTGTAACTTTACGGTGTATATACGTTTGGAATATGCAGGAAACTTTCGTTATATCCTACAGGTGACATCCAACAAAATGGTAAGAACATCTCCATCTTTCTTGTATCAGTGGATGCTAATGGGTTTGATCGCCAAAAACGAGTCAAGGCAAATTTTACCATTTCTCTCAAAAACCGGTTTGATGGTGAACATCACAAGTTTAGTGGTACTTACTCTTGTTCCTTTTTTCTCAATGAATAGTATGATTCCTCATTCCTTAATTTCCTGCAGGATTTGTTAAATGTTTGATACTAATGCAACTCTATAACATTGAACTTAGTTTGACATTGTTCTCTTACAGGTGGTGCACATTGGTATTCAGCTGCTGCAAACAGTTGGGGCTGGTCATCATTTATGGGATGTTGTGAATTGAATGATCCTAAAAATGGGTTCCTTATTGAAGACTGTTGCATTGTGGAAGCTGAGGTTTCTGTAGTTGGTGTTGTTAATTGTTTAACTTAATCTTTGGATTAAGACTTTAATGGGCTAGAATTATTGAACTATGTTCTTTAATTTCGGTTGAAAGTCTTTCTGTTTCCTTTGGCTGCATGTAATTGAGATTTTGCTGGTGCCATTAGTTGATTTTGTCATGCCATGTTAACTTGTTTAAGCTGTTTGTGTGGTTAAATATACTACAAGTGAGGCTACCTCTGAGTTCCTCTAATGTTATGGTTGGCATTCTACTAGTTGAGATTTCAGAATTGAGAAACTCTGGCAGGGGATGGGATGGCCTAGATCGGCTCGGTTTCAGTAGGCCGGTTGTCCCGGCCCCAGTGATTACCGGGTTGGGTGATGGGACGGACAAGTGGAAAATCTTTGCTGGCCTGGCTGGACCTGGTCTCGGTTCGATCCAGACTCGTCATTCCTTCCGAATGGCTAGTGGGCACCAAAATGTCTCTTTTAGCCTCTCCATACTCTTCTTAATGTTTACCCAACGAACAAATACAATACATGAAAGGCTTACGGATGTAGTACTAGATGGCTTTACCTGCGACATTTCCTACTCCTACTTATCAAACAAAGAGAATGGGAAGCCTGGAAAACTTAGAATGATTACGAAATGCTTACCACCTTCAATTCGGTTTATTCTATTTGGTTCATTGGGTAAGCAGTGGAGGGAAGAGGTCTATACCCATTGCCGTAGCTAAAAGGGTTCCTTTCTTACTCGTTTCAATCCCAAACTTTAAAAATACACCTTAGTCCTACATCTGCATCAATAAGTCATAAAACCTCATACATTTTCTATTTGAGATTGATATAACTAAAAGAGATGCCTTATGTGATTAATTTAACAACCTAGTAGATGAATAAAAACACACACAAATTAAATATTATTATTTCTTACCAAGTGTTTAATTGGAACATTTTATTAAGAATTGAGGTTTAATTAGAACCTGACTTAGTTTGAGTATCGAAATACGACATATTTAAAGGATTGGCTATGCATTAAGCCAAAATGGAAAATAGTTTCCTCTAATACCAATTACACATCCTCAAACAGTATATCTGGGTAGTTGGATCAATAAAACTTCACACTTAAGAGAGTTTCCACTTTAACATACACCTATAGTCTCACAAATAAAATTTGAAAAGAATTGTGTATACACAGATCTTATCCCTACCTTATATTATAATTTAAATATTCAAAAGACGTCTATACAGTGGAAGCCAAATGAATAGATATTAATTAATTAAAGGAGCAAGTGAAGAGACCAACTAATCCCTTGGGAATAAAAGCAAATAAATGAAGACCTCTTAATTGCCTTGTGATGTTGAGAAAAGAAGAGTCCATTTGATTATTTCATTTAGGGAAAACTAACAAATATATCTCGAACTATCGCAAATGGTATGCAAATACCTCCGTCATACTTTTGGGACATTGATGCCACTGTCGTCCAAAAACTAGAGCATATATGGCCTTCACTCTAACATAAGACTAAATAGGGACACGTGGCGCAATCTTATCCGTTGATCCGGTATCTAATAAATGTTGGATCGATCGGTGGATAAGATTATGGCACGTGTATGTCCGTTTGTATAAAGGGTATATATGCTCTACCTTTTGGACGGCAGGGGCACCAATGTTCTAAAAGTATGACGGAGGGTATCTACATACCATTTACGATAAATCGGGGGTATATTTGTCATTTTTCCCTTTCATTTATATACTCCCTTTGTCCCTAATGACTTGTCCACTTTTCATTTTCTCGTTGTCCCTAATTATTTGTCTATTTTGACAAATCAAGAAATGACAAAAAAAATTTACCTATTATACCCTCAATTAATTACTTTGATAAATGTACAACAACTTCTTAAAACTCTTAATTTTTTAATTCATCCACTTCATAATTAATAGGAGAAAAATGGTAAACCCACTATATCAATTATTGTTTTCTTAATAGGTGTGTCAATTCAAAAGTGGACAAGTAATTAGGGACAGAGGGAATAATAACATACACATATAGTCTCACAAATAAAATTTGCAAATAATAGTTTATACAGAGTCTTGATATGCTGGAAAAATTAATTAAAGGAGCAACTGAAGAGTCCAACTAATTCTTGGGAATAAAAGCAAATAAATGAAGACCATTTGATTATTTCATTTATATATATATAAAGCCATCTAGATTTTAGTAATTATCCAAGTATAAAACAGTTTATTGAGACCACAAGTGATCATAAGTTCTTTCAAAGTTAATGATATGGGAGGTAGTATTATCACATATTCTCCCTACTTGTACTGTTCAAATATATAATACTAGTAGCTAACATAAATCTGTCGCTAAATAGGATGTGCGACAGATTGTGTTGTTTAACTACAAAATTTGTCTGTTACTAAAATTCTGTTTTTTAGTTTACAATATGCAAATGTAAATTTTTTAAATTTCTATTTCAGAAGTAAGCATGGAAAAGAGTAGAGATGCATCACCACCAACACGTTACTTGTTGAAGATTGAATCATTTTCGTTGCTCTCAGAAAATGGTATTTGCAAGTTTGAATCAAATGAGTTCGAATCCGGTGGCTTCAATTGGTACTACACCTCATTTTTTTGTCTTTATTTTTGCTAGTTGTTTTTAAAGAGGGGTAGAGATAGGGCAAAGAAGTACTGAGGAGACATGATTAGATAGAACATGACACAATTTTACCTAGGACATGACCTTAGATAAGAGAATTTAGAAGTCACGAATTAGGATAGAAGGACAAAAGGTATTTGAGGGTTGTCTTACTCTCCTTGGTGGGTAGATAGTATTACCATTATTCTCGTAGTTCCTTCTTCTTAGATTATGGTCTGTTACTTGCACTTTCTCCATTATTTGCTGTGCCTCATTCTACCTTTGTATTGTTTTTTTTAACTTCCTTGTTATATGTTACTTGAGCCAAAGGTCTTTCAGAAACCTCTTTATCCCCACGAGGTAGGGGCAAGGTCTTGGTATGTGTGGTCTACACTTTCTAGACTCTACTTGTGGAAAGATTGTTTAAAATTTCCTGAACTGTTCAGGAAAATGATCATTCATCCTGAGGGAGAGGGAGACGGAGATGGCCATATATCTGTTTACTTGGCCATTATTGAGAAAAGAGCTGTTTGGGAGGTGAATGCCTCATTTAGCTTCTTGATATTCGATCAAATTCACGACAACTATAATGTAATGAAAGGTATAGTCCTTTCTTTCACTCTATGACATTATTTTCCTCTTGACAGACGGTTACTTGTACATGGCCCAATTCTAGGACAAAATTTGTTTTGATGCAGGAATGGAGAGGCGTTTCCGCAATATCAAGACTGAATGGGGTTTCTCGAAATGTATCTCACATGAAACATTCAAAGATCCATCTAACGGTTACCTTGTTAATGACAAATGTATCTTTGGAGTTGATGTATATGTCATCAAGAAGCAGGGAATAGGTGAATGTATGTCCTTAATGAATGGAACAAGGGTTTATAACCATGAATGGAAGATTACTGAGTTCACAAAATTGAAGAAAAAAGTGTACTATTCTGAGGAGTTTACTGTTGAAGATTATAAATGGTATATTGTTCATGCCTTGTTTTTATATAGCTATGTCTATCATATATATATGTTCTTATTTCTTTGAGAAAAAGCATTAAATCTCCTTTACGGGTACTTGAAATATGCAGGAAACTTTCGTTATATCCTACAGGTGACATCGGACAAAATGGTAAGAACATCTCCGTCTTTCTTGAATCAGTTGATGCTAAAGGATTTGATCGCCAAAAAAGAGTCAAGGCAAAATTTAGCATTTCTCTCAAAAACTGGATTGGTGATGAACATCACAAGAAAAGTGGTACTTTCTCTTGTTCCTTAATTTCCTGCAGGATCTGTTAAATGTTTGAAACGAAAGAAAATGTTAGAAATTCTGATTGTCTTCATTTACCGCAATTCTATAGCATGAAAAAATGATGATCATATAAAATAGTTGTTGTTTGCATCAAACATTAGTTCTTTAATAAACCACTTTCAATCAGTACAAAATCAAACTCTCTAAAGTTGATTTGTTTGTTCTGATTTCGAAGGGGATGAAAGCATGAAAAAAGACGCAAGATTATATACATACAATGGATTAAATGATGATATGTAGTTCCTTCCGTATTAGAAATCAAATGTGTTTATATATATATATATCGAAAACAGCCACTCTAGTCTATTTGTTGGTTTCTACATCTGGTTTTTTTTAATAATTTGACATTGTTCTCTTACAGGTGGTTTAAATTGGTATTCAGTTGCTGCAAACAGTTGGGGCTGGTCGTCATTTATGGGATGTCGTGAATTGAATGATCCTAAAAATGGCTTCCTTATTGAAGACTGTTGCATTGTGGAAGCTGAGGTTTCTGTAGTTGCTGTCGCTAATTGTTTAACGTAATCTTTGGATTAAGACTTTAATGGGATAGAATTCTTGAACTATGTTCTTCAATTTCGCCTGAAACGTCTTTCTGTTTCCTTTGGCTGCACAGAACTGAGATTTTGCTATTTAAACTTTGATCATTTTACTGGTGCCATTAGTTGATTTTGTCATGCCATGTTAACTTGTTTAACTAAAGTGTGAGTTCATCTAATGTTATGGTTGCCTTTCTACTAGTTGAGTTTTCGTAAAGTGTGGCAGGGGATGGGATGGCCCGGGCCAGCCTGGATTGGCTCGGTTTTAGTACCGGTTGTCTCTGCCCTGGTGATAACCGTGTTGGGGATGGGGCGGACACGTGGAAAATCCCGGCTGGCTTGGACCTGGTCTCGGTTTGATCTAGACCCGTCAGCCTGCATATTTTTGAAAAAAAGAAATTTAATTTTTTTTAAGAATAATAAAGTTGTTGGGGACGGTTGTCTAAACGGCTAGTGCCCTCAAAATTGCTCTTTTACGGTTCTCTCTTGATTTTCTAAATTAAACAACTATTATTGGACAACTATCTTAAGTATAGTTTACAACTATTGTTGGACGGAAGGAGTATTTTTTTCCTACTAAAGTGTTTATTAAGAGCATGACTTAGTTCAAATGTTTAAATAAAATATTGTTACATATTTAAGGGATTAGCCATGCATTAAGCCAAAATGGAAAAATTAATTAAAGGAGCAACTGAAGAGACCAACTAATTCTTGGGAATAAAAGCTAATAAATGAAGACCTCTTAATTACCTTGTGATGCTGAGAAAAGAAGAGCCTTTCATTTATATATTTATAGCCATCTAGGTTCAAGTAATTACAGTTTATTGACACAATAAGTTCCCTCAAAGTTTATCAACAACAGAGATATGGGAGGTAGTATCACATATTCTCCCTACTTGTACTGTTCAAATATATAATACTACTAGCTAACTTAAATCCGTCGACGGATTGTGTTGTTTAGCTACAAAATTTGTCTGTCACTAAAGTTCTGTTTTTTTTTGTAGTTTACAATATGCAAATGTAATTTTTTTAAATTTCCATTTCAGAAGTGAGCATGGAAAAGAGTAGAGATGCATCACCAGCAACGCGTTAATTGTTGAAGATTGAATCATTTTCGTTGCTCTCAGAAAATGGTATTTACAAGTATGAATCAAATGAGTTCGAATCCGGTGGCTTCAATTGGTACTACACATCATTTTTTTGTCTTTATTTTTGCTAGTTGTTTTTAAAGAGGGGTAGAGATAGGGCAAAGAAGTACTGAGGAGACATGACACAATTTTACCTAGGACATGACCTTAGATAAGAGAATTTAGAAGTCACGAATTAGGATAGAAGGACAAAAGGTATTTGAGGGTTGTTTTACTCTCCTTGGTGGGTAGATAGTATTAGCATTATTCTTGTAGTTCCTTGTTCTTAGATTATGGTCTGTTACTTGCACTTTCTCCATTATTTGTTGTGCCTCATTCTACCTTTGTATTGTTTTTTTTAACTTCCTTGTTATATGTTACTTGAGCCAAAGGTCTTTCAGAAACCTCTTTATCCCCACGAGGTAGGGGCAAGGTCTTGGTATGCGTGGTCTACACTTTCTAGACTCTACTTGTGGAAAGATTGTTTAAAATTTCCTGATCTGTTCAGGAAAATGATAATTCATCCTGAGGGAGAGGGAGACGGAGATGGCCATATATCTGTTTACTTGGCCATTATTGAGAAAAGTGCTGTTTGGGAGGTGAATGCCTCATTTAGCTTCTTGATATTCGATCAAATTCACGACAACTATAATGTAATGAAAGGTATAGTCTTTTCTTTCACTCTATGACATTATTTTCCTCTTGACAGACGGTTACTTGTACATCGCCCAATTCTAGGACAAAATTTGTTTTGATGCAGGAATGGAGAGGCGTTTTCGCAATATCAAGAATGAATGGGGTTTCTCGAAATGTATCTCTCATAAAACATTCAAAGATCCATCTAATGGTTACCTTGGTAATGACAAATGTGTCTTTGGAGTTGATGTATATGTCATCAAGAACCAGGGAATAGGTGAATGTATGTTCTTATTGAATGGAACAAAGGTTTATAAGCACGAATGGAAGATTACTGAGTTCACAAAATTGAAAAAAAAAGTGTATTCTGAAGAGTTTACGGTTGGAGATTATAAATGGTATATTGTTCCTGCCATTTTTTATTATATGTATATTCTTATTTCTATGAGAAAAAACATTAAATCCCGTACTTGAAATATGCAGGAAACTTTCGTTATATCCTACAGGTGACATCCGACAAAATGGTAAGAACATCTCCGTCTTTCTTGAATCAGTTTGATGCTGAAGGATTTGATCGCCAAAAAAGAGTCCAGGCAAATTTTAGCATTTCTCTCAAAAACCAGATTGGTGATGAACATCACAAGAAGAGTGGTACTTCCTCTTGTTCCTTAATTTCCTGCAGGATTTGCTAAATTTTTTATATGAAAGAAAATGTTAAAAATTCTGATTGTGTTCATTTAGCGCAACTCTATAGCATGAAAAAAATGATGATTATACAGAATAGTTGTTGCTTGGATCAAAAACATTGAACTTAGTTGACATTGTCCTCTTACAGATAATATTGCAAATTGGTATTCAGCTGCTACAAAGGGATGGGGCTGGTCATCATTTATGCCATGTTGTGAATTGAATGATCCTAAAAAGGGCTTCCTTATTGAAGACTGTTGCATTGTGGAAGCTGAGGTTTCCGTTGTTCGTGTCGTTAATTGTTTAACATAATCTTTGTATTAAGACTTTAATGGGCTAGAATTCTTGAACTATGTTCTTTAATTTCGCTTGGAACGTCTTTCTGTTTCCTTTGGCTGCACATAATTGAGATTTTGTCATTTAAACTTTGATCATTTTACTGGTGCCATTAGTTGATTTTGTCATGCCATGTTAACTTGTTTAAGCTGTGTGTGTGGGGTTAAATATGCTACAAGTAAGGCTACCTCTGAATTCATCTAATGTTATGGTTGGCATTCTACTAGTTGAGTTTTCAGAATTGAGAAACTGTGGCAGGGGATGGGATGACCTGGATCGACTCGATTTCAGTAGGCCAGTTGTCCCAGCCCGGGTGATAACCGAGTTGGGTGATGGGATGGACAAGTGGAAAATCTCTGCTGGCCTGGCCTGACCCGGTTAGACCTGGTCTCGGTTCGATCCAGACTCATCAGCCCTGCCGAATGGCTAGTGGGCCTCAAAATGTCTCTTTTAACCTCTCCCCACTCTTCTAAATTTTTTTACATGCAATACATGGAAGGCTCTACCTACGGCATTTCCTACTCATACTTTTCATACAAAGAGAATGGGCAGCATGGAAAACTTGGAATGATTATAGAATGCTTACCGCCTTCAATTCGGTTTATTCTAAGTGGTCCATTGGGTAAGCAACGAAGGGAAGACGTCTATACCCATTGCCGTAGATAAAAAGGTTCTCTTTCTTACTTGTTTTAATCCCAAACTTTAAATAAAGCTACGAGAAAGGTCTTCTCGGAGAAAGGAGTTTCAAAACACAAAATGATCACGTGGGTCATTACATAAGCAATGAAAGGGTAGGGAGGAGACAATAAACTTTGTATGTCATTTATGAAACTTGTTTTTCCTACTTCCATTAAGGAAATCATTTTCTTTATTTTTTAGGAACTTGTTTTCTAGGGAAAATATTTTCTAAAAATTCTGTCCAACAGGATAAAATTGGAAGACTTAATACATAGCCAACCATTTAAACTTGTTAGAATATTTCATTTACACATTCAAACTAAGCCATGTTCTAATTGAACACCTCAACTTCTAATTAAGTATTCCAATTAGACACTTCAGATACAATTTTTGTATGTGTTCTCATTCGTTTGTTAGGTAATTAAGTTAACCACATAAAATATGTCATCTCCTTTAACTATACGAATCTAAGATGTCATATTTTATATGGTTAATTTAATCACCTAATAGACTAATGAAAACATGCACAAATGTTGTTTACAAAAATGTCTAATTGAAACACTTCATCAGGAATTGAGGTGTTTAATTGTGTTAATTATGGTATATTTAGATAGTGTAGATATAAAAGTATTTAAATATTGTATGATTAGATAGTGTAGATATGAGAGTATTTCCTAATCCTTTTAATTGGGCATATATATATATATATAAAACAGTTTATTGAGACAAGAAGTGATCATAAAAGTTAATCAGCAACAGAGCCATCAGAGGTAGTATTAGCTACAAAATTTGTCTGTCGCTAAATACTATTTTTTTTTTAAAAGTAGTTTATACATCATATGCAAATGTTAACTTTTTTTAAAAACTAAGAAAATATTGAAACTATTGAGAGAAAATTTACCCATAAACAAAACTCTCTAAAAGCTAAAATATTTACGGTAAAAATAAAACTCAAATAAGATTAAAAAATCATGATAAAACCATAACACATATTTATTACCGCTAAATATACCTATATAATCATATCTATGCTGTGAAAAGACGTATGAATAGATATATATTGAGATAAAAACAATTGAAGACCTCTTAATTGACTAGGAAAGCTAAGAAAAGGAGGAGTCCATTTGATTATTATTTATTTCATATAATAGTAATAAAATATTTCATTTTTATATATATTGCCATAAGGTTCAAGTAATTATCAACAGTTTGTTGACACAATAAAAGTTAATTATCAGCAACAAAGATATGGGAGGTAGGTATGTATCACATATTTTGCGATGTATTGTGTTGATTAGCTACAAAATTTGTTTGTCGCTAAATCCTGTTTTTTTTCTTTAGAAGTAAGCATGGAAAATATTACAAATTCATTACCAACACGTTACGTGTTGAAGATTGAATCATTTTCGTTGCTCTCAGAAAATGGTATTTGCAAGTTTGAATCAAATGAGTTCGAATCCGGTGGCTTCAATTGGTACTTATCTCATCATTAACTTTTTTTTTAAAATTGACTAGACTTTCAATTTCATTTTTTTGTCTATGTTTTTGCTAGTTGCTTTTAAAGTCGGGGTAGAGTTAGGCCAGATTAGACATGACATGACATAAGTTTCACTGAGGACATTATCTTAGGATAAGAGGATATGGAGGTCACGAATTACGGTAGAAGGGTAGAAGTTATTTGAGGGTTGTCTCGCTCTCCTATGGGGTAGGCTTGGTGGGTAGATAGTACTAACATTATTCGTGTAGTTTCTTGTTCTTTGATTAGTGCTACTACATGGGTTTTCTTATCACTACAAGAAAAAATGGAATGGGAATTTGTCGGCAATCCCTAGCGAATCCGTTGCTAAAACAGTCCTAGCTAATTGAATTTTCTAGTAATTTGTCACCAATTTATAGGTAAATGAGATTAGCATGGAATTTTTACCGTTTAGTACGAAATTATGTCTGTTGTTAATTCCTTGGTTTCTAGTAGTGAATGGTTTGTTTATCACATTGTTATGCTTTCTCCATTATTTGCAATGCATTGTTCGAGCTCGATATTGTCGTTTTTGAACTGTCTTGTTACGAGGTAGGGATAAGGCTTGAGTGCACTCTACCATTCTCAAACCCCACTTGCGGGAATTAATACACTAGGTATGTTGTTGGGCAGGTCATGACCTGGTCCGTTTTTAGCTCATTTCAGCCCAAGTAGCTTTTGGGTTGATTTTAGTCGAACCAATTTGTCAACTCAGCGCCCTTTTAAGCTCAATTTCAGTTCAAGCCACTCATTTGACACCCCAAACGCGTACCATAGATTGGTAAAGGAATACAATAAAGGGTAAGTTATAATGAACTATGAAGCTATGGTTCAGACAAGTAACTAACTTTACTTTCCTCTCGTTTTGTGGGTTTTCTTCTCTTATTTGTTTTCCGGTGAGAGGTCTGGAAAGCTGGACGCGTTGCTCATTGAGTAGAATTGTTATTAGTCCTCTGGCTATAGACTTGTTTCCATATTGTTCAAAATTTCCTAATTGAAGAACATGTGATAGGAAAATGATCATTCATCCTAACGGAGATGGAGATGGAACAGGCCATATATCTATATACCTGGCTGTTATTGGGGCAAGCTTGTTGGATTCTGTTTGCGAGGTGAATGCCTCATTTAGCTTCTTGATATTTAATCAAATTCATGACAACTTTACTGTAATGAAAGGTATTAAGACATTATTTTCCTCTTGACAGACATCTTTTGTGGCCCAAGTATAGGACTAAATTTGTTTTGATGCAGGAATGGAGAGGCGTTTTCGCAATATCAAGACTGAATGGGGTTTTTCGAAATGTATCTGTCATAAAACATTCAAAGATCCGTCTAATGGTTACCTTGTTGATGACAAATGTATCTTTGGAGTTGATGTCTATGTCATCAAGAATCAGCGAATAGGTGAATGTATGTCCTTATTGAAAGGCATCGAGCTTTATAAGAACGAATGGAAGATTACCAAGTTCACAAAATTGAAGAAAAGAGCGTACTATTCTGAGGAGTTTACTGTTGAGGGATATAAATGGTATATAGTTTATTTATGCCTTGAACTTACTTGTCCACTAAATTTTAACGCTGTAACTTTACGGGTACTTGATGTGTTTGGAATATGCAGGAAACTTTTGTTATATCCTACAGGTGATAGCAGACAGAATGGTCAGAATATCTCCATCTTTCTTGAATCAGTTGATGCTAAAGGATTTGATCGCCAAAAAAGTGTCAAAGCAAAGTTTAGCATTTCCGTCAAAAACCGGATTAGTGGTTATAAACATCACAAGAAGAGTGGTACTTTCTCTTGTTTCTTTTCCTCAATAAATAGTATATTATCTGCAGTCTGATTTCGAAGGGGATGAAAGCATGAAAGAAGGCACAAGAATATATATATCGTAAACAGCCTCTCTGCCTTCTCAAGATAGGGGTAAACCCCTGCACCCAGGGGCGGAGCCACGTAGGCTCCAAGGGTGTCCAATTGGACACCCTTCGTTGAAAAATTATACTAAATTTTGACTTTATATTGGTATATATAGAATTTGGACCCCCTGAAATATCAAAACGATGCGCAGTGGAGTTGGCAATAGCTTGTGCAATCCTACTCTTTGTCCCGGTTCGATTCCCTCCTCTACTAACTATTTTTTTTCAATTAAAATTGAATTATTTCCTTAAATTTTAATACCTTTTCCTTGTAGAATAAGATTTCCTTAAATTTAATATTTTTTCTTGTGGTTTTTTTTCAATTCCTTAAATTTTAATACATTTTCTTTATGGAATAAAATTTCCTTAAATTTTAATATTTTTCCCTTATGGAATAAGGTTTTCTTTCTCTATAAATAGGAGACTCATTTACCCAAATTATATCACAATATTATTAAGAATAAAATCTCAATAATTCTATCTCTGTTTTTTCTTCTCGTTCTCTTATTTTATATCAAAAATAACCAACTTAATATTTTAGTTTCAAGTTTCAATAGACATGAAGAATTATTATAATAGAGTACCAAAAAAAAGTTCGACTTCTCTAAGTCAACCAAATAAAGAAACAACGATAGATC
Source organism: Solanum tuberosum (assembly GCF_000226075.1). Taxonomy (NCBI): domain Eukaryota; kingdom Viridiplantae; phylum Streptophyta; class Magnoliopsida; order Solanales; family Solanaceae; genus Solanum; species Solanum tuberosum. Next base: position 114,091 of record NW_006239113.1, on the reverse strand, counting down.
AATTAGAGATGTTGTCACATTCTTCTCAAAAACAAAGCATTGATTTAAATACTCTGAAAATGACTTGCGAAATCGAATGGATGATGAGTTTTTAGACGGTTGTATAGTGCCTTATGTAGAAAAGAAAGTATTTCGTACTATTTCTAATGAGTCTATTATAAGAACGTTTCAGGATATGAAACCTCGTCGAGTACAATTGTAATAATATATTTGAATTATGTTTTCAATAGTAATTTATTTTCTTTATGTTAGTTTTGAATTATACACTTGTAATTCTATTAAAAATATTCCAATATTTAATTAAATATTGCTTAACTTGATTATTTGTTTTGGTAATTTAAATCATCGGTTTTTTTTAAAAAAAATTACTATTAAAAGTTTGGACACCCTTCATTAAATTCCTGGCTACGCCACTGCCTGCACCCCCACCCCCTTCTCCCTCAATTTGTTGGTTTCTACATCTGGTTATTTGACATTGTTCTCTTGTAGGTGGTGTAAATTGGTATTCAGCTACTGCATCCGGATGGGGCTGGTCATCATTTATGGGATGTTGTGAATTTAATGATCCTAAAAAGGGCTTTCTTATTGAAGACTGTTGCATTGTGGAAGCTGAGGTTTCTGTTGTTGGTGTTGTTAATTGTTTAACTTAATCTTCGGATTAAGACTTTAATGGGCTAGTAATCTTGAACTATGTTCTTTAATTTGGCCTCACATAATTGAGATTTTGCCATTTGAACTTTGATCATTTTACTGGTGCCATTAACTTGTTTAAGCTGTGTGTGGTTAAATATAATACAAGGCTCCCTCTAATGTTATGGTTGGCATTATATATACTGGTTGAGTTTTCAGAAATGAGAAACTGTGGTAGGGGATGGGATGGCCCGGCTCGGTTTAAGTAGGCCGGTTGTCCCAGCCCCGGTGATAACCGGGTTGGTTGATGGGGCAGACAAGTGGAAAATTCTCTTAGCCTAGCCTGGCCCGGTTGGACCTGGTCTCGGTTGGATCCACACTCATCAGCCCTGCCGAATGGCTAGTGGGCCTTAAAATGTCTCTTTTAGCCTCTCCCTACTCTTCTAAATTTTTTTACCCAACGAACGAATACAATACATGGGAGGTTCTACCTACGGCATTTTCTACTCCTACTTTTCATACAAAGAGAATGAGCAGCATGGAAAACTTGAAATGTTTACAGAATGCTTACCACTTTCAATTCAGTTTATTCTAAGTGGTCCATTGTGTAAGTAGTGAAGGGAAGAGGTATATACTCATTGTCGTAGCTAAAAGGGTTCTCTTTCTTTCTTGTTTTAATCCCAAACTTTAAATAAAGCTACGGGAAAGGTCTTCTCAGGGAAAGGAGTTTCAAATCACAATGTGGGTCGTTACATAAGCAACGAATGAGTGGGGAGGAGACAATAAACTTAGTATGTCACTTATGAAACTTGTTTTTCCTACTTCCATTAAGGAAATCATTTTCTTTATTTTTTAAGGAACTTGTTTTCTACGGAAAATGTTTATTGTCCAAACATGATAAATTGGAAGGCTTAATATATAGCCAGCCATTTAAACATGTTAGAATATTTCATTTACACGTTCGAACTAAGCCATGTTCCAATTGAACACCTCAACTCCTAATCAAGTATCCCCATTAGACACTTTAGATTCAATTTTTGTATGGGTTCTTATACGTTTGTTAGGTAATTAAGTTAACCACATAAAATATGTCATCTCCTTTAACTATACTCATCCGCCTCAAATAAGTCATAAAACTCCAAACGTTTTCTACTTGAGGTTGATGTGTATAATTAAAAAAATGTCATATTTTATATGATTAATTTAATCACATAATAAACTAATGAAAACACACACAAATATTTTTTACAAAAATGTCTAATTGAAACACTTTATCAGGAATTGAGGCGTTTAATTGTGTTAATTATGGTATATTTAGATAGTATAGATATGAAAATATTTATATATGGTATGATTAGATAGTCTAGATATGAGAATATTCCCTAATCCTTTTAATTAGGCAGTTAGAATATTATGCAATATTTTATTAGTTTCTTTACTTATTTATTTTATATACATATAACAAGAAGTGATCATAAAAGTTAATCAGCAAAAGAGACATGGGAGGTAGTATCAGCAACAGAGCCATGGGAGGTAGTATCAGCTACAAAATTTGTCTGTCGCTAAATCCTGTTTTTTTAAAAGTAGTTTATACATCATATGCAAAATGTAAACTTTTTTAAATTTCCATTTCAGAAGTAAACATGGAAAATATTACATATTCATTACCAAGACGTTACTTGTGGAAGATTGAATCATTTTCGTTGCTATCAGAAAATGGTCCTTCCAAATATGAATCAAATGAGTTCGAATCCAGTGGCTTCAATTGGTACTTGCTCATCATTATTGACTACACTTTCAATTTCATTTTTGCTTTAAAGACGGGGTAGAGTTAGGTCGAAGATTAGACAGGACAGGACATGATATGACGCAGCTTCATCGAGGACATGACTATAGATAGGAGAGTACTGAGTAGAAGGTATTTGAGGGTTGTCTCGCTCTTCTTAGATTATTGCTATTGCCTCTTGTTTCTTATGCTTCGATTATCACATTATTATTCTGCTATGTATGGTATGTTACATATGCCTTACTCCATTATTTGTTGTGCCTTGTTCTACCTCTGTATTGTCTTTTTCAAATTTTCTTGGTATATGTTACTTGAGCCAAGGTTCCTTCAGAAACAACCTCTCTATCTTCACGAGGCTGAAAAAAAGTTTAAAATTTCATGAACATGTGATAGGAAAATGATCATTTATCCTGATGGAGATGGAGATGGAGCAGGCCATATATCTGTATACTTGGCCATTATTGGGAAAACTTCCCTACATGCTGTTTGGGAGGTGAATGTCTCATTTAGTTTCTTGATATTCGATCAAATTCACGACAGCTATAATGTAATGAAAGGTATAATCTTTTCTTTCACTCTATGACATTATTTTCCTCTTGACAGATGGTTACTTTTACATCTTTCGTGGCCAAATTCTAGGACTAAATTTGTTTTGATGCAGGAATGGAGAGGCATTTTCGCAATATCAAGACTGAATGGGGATTTTCGAAATGTATCTCTCATAAAACATTCAAAGATCCCTCTAATGGTTACCTTGTTAATGACAAATGTGTCGTTGGAGTTGACGTATATGTCATCAAGAACCAGGGAATAGGTGAATGCATGTCCTTATTGAAAGGCACCAAGCTTTATAAGCATGAATGGAAGATTACTAAGTTCACAAAATTGAAGAAAAAAGTGTACTATTCTGAAGAGTTTATTGTTGATGGTTATAAATGGTATATATAATATGTTCATGCCCCTGTCTATCATATGTGTTCTTATTTCTTTGAGAAAATACGTTAAATCCCTCTTGAACTTACTTTAACACTGTAACTTTACGAGTACTTGATGTGTTTGGAATATGCAGGAAACTTTCATTATATCCTACAGGTGACAACAGACAAAATGGTAAGAACATCTCCGTCTTTCTTGAATCAGTTGATGCTAAAGGATTTAATCGCCAAAAAAGAGTCCAGGCAAAATTTGGCATTTCTCTCAAAAACCAGATTGGTGGTGAACATCACAAGAAGAGTGGTACTTTCTCTTGTTCCTTAATTTCCTGCAGGGTTTGTTAAATGTTTGATACGAAAGAAAATGTTTTCATTTATCGCAACTCTATAGCATGAAAAAATGATGATCATACAAAATAGTTGTTGTTTGCATCAAACATTGAACTTAGTTCTTTAATAAACTACTTTCAATCAGTACCAAATCAAACTCTCTAGAGTTGATTTGTTTGTTCTGATTTCGAAGGGGATGAAAACATGTAAAAAGTCACAAGAATATACACATACATACAATGGACAAAATGATGATATGTATATATATATATCGTAAACAGCCTCTCTGCGTTCTCATGATACCTTCCCCCTCAATTGGTTGGTTTCTACATCTGGTTTTTTGAATAATTTGACATTGTTCTGTTACAGGTAGTTCAAATTGGTATTCAGCTGCTACAAAGGGTTGGGGCTGGTCATCATTTATGTCATGTTGTGAATTCAATGATACTAAAAAGGGCTTTCTTATTGAAGACTGTTGCATTTTGGAAGCTGAGGTTTCTGTAGTTGGTGTTGTTAATTCTTTAACTTAAAAATCTTTGGATTAAGTCTTTAATGGGCTAGAATTCTTGAACTATGTTCTTTAATTTTGCTTCATACATCTCTCTGTTTCCTTTGGCTACACTAAATTGAGATCTTGCCATTTAAACTTTGATCATGTTACTGGTGCCATTAATTGATTTGTTGACTTGTTTAAGCTGTGCAGCATATACTATGAGTTCAGCCAAAGCACTTGATCTTATGAGGTGATCGCGCAGTCACAACCCAAAGTGAGTGTTATGCTCTGCGCGATCACCTCTAGCTCATGCATAAGTGCTGCATACCTGTCTGCCTTGTGACAAATATCACTGACCTGTCTAGCCCGTCTTGCGCGATTGCACCCAAACTGTATGATAGTGCAGGCCTTTCCTTCTTGTGAACCCCTGGTGTCCCAATCAAAACCAACCAAATAAGTCTTAAATAGTCAAATATAATTTGTACAAAGTTTTCAAACATGAAATTGAGCATTTTAACAAAAGTAAAAGGGGTTATCAAGGAGAATGGTTGTTAGAAATGCTGAAATGCAAGTGCACCAACCAGTACTCTTCATTAAAAGAGAGGTAGGTGTATGACTAGCAATTTATCTCTTTGGAGAAGACAATCATCTTCAAGGAACAGCCTTTCTTCGAAATTCTCTGAAGGGGTCGATCCTCTCATCCCGTTTGGCTACTATATAAGTGTTGACGTAGGCTCGCGAACCATACGTGGGCTATCTCGTACGGTTCTTCCTTCTGCGAATTTAATCTCACTGTAATATTCCAGGTACAATTCATAGCATCTACTTTGTTCTATGCATCATACTATTTTGCTCTTTGCTATGTATCACGTAGACATTGATTCTCTGTGTGTAACCAAGCACATCCTACGAGTGTTCCAAACTAGCACGCCACGAAATAAGACTTGAAATATGGGGGAAAAGAATACAACATAATATGGGGGAAAAGAATACAACAAAAATGTACCCAATGTAGTCCTACAAAGTGCGGGTTGGGGAGGGTAGAGTGTACATTGACATTTCCCCTACCTCAAAGGTGGAGAGATTGTTTCCAAAAGACCTTCCGACTCAAGGAAAAAAGAGATGGGGGGAAAGAATAATCAATTGAAATCTGAAACATACAAATATGAAGATAATTACACTAGAAATAACACAACTTCTTCCACAACTCTTGCTTCAAGACTACAAACAAATTACAGACATAACTAGTATCTGCAGAGAACAAACTATTTTTCCAAGAGTCCTGATGAACCATGCTCCACGTACAATATCTCACTATATGGTCTTTGCTTCAAACACTTCTAGGTAAGACGAGTATCGTAAAAGCCAACTCATCTGATACCCTGATCCCAGAGCTTGATTTCCATCATCCAATGCACACTGTTGTATCAGCGAATAGGGTGGTACTGTGTGATCCCTCGCTTTGGAGGCAACTTCCTCAAAATGAAAAGGACGAGCGAAGAAGGTAGAATCTCTACCAACTGCAAAGAGTTGACAGAAGTCTGGTCATCCTCAAAACATATAAACTTCTTTTTAAGCACTTAAAAATGTAAACAAAGGCCAAAAGTCCAAATCTCGAACACTCATGAGTCAAATTCCCATCAAAATGCACCTAAGCTAGGACACAAGGAATACAAATATGACTTTAAATTCAATACACACTCAACCCTCCTACATCCATTGTTTCACCAAGATGCTTTAAAAACAGCAACATACCCAATATAGTCTCAAGTGGGGTCTGGAAAGGGTAGAGTATAGACAGACCTTACCCCAACCTTGGCAGGCAGAGAGGTTGTTTCTGATAGAGGAAAGCAAAAAACACAACATTGATGAAGACATAAGCAGAAACAACATGACCAGGATGCTTTAAATTGGAGATTCGCAAACTAAAATACCATTGACATAAACAAGAACCTCTCAGCTCCTGACAAAGGAATTACTTAGGTAAAAAGGACCTGGGAAGAAGTTTTGACATATGAAAACAGGGTGTAGCATGCGACAAGCTGGTAAATCAAATCGTTTATCCAATTAAATTAAGATTTGGAGGTTGTCCCTTACACTTACTAACTGCAAATGTTGATCTTCTTCACTGGAACATAAAGAATAATGTGCGAGACAAAAGCAAGTTAACACTAAAGGTTCAGTGTTGTTAGAACTTACCAGATAGTATACAAAATTTAAAATTGGATGGTACAAAACATCAAGATCCGCAGCTTCATCAAATGCATTGAAACACATCTGCGATGCAAACGATAAGAGAAATAAGAGTAAGATGGATAGAACAAAGTTAGTTTCATTACCTTCTTAAAAACTTCAGTTGAAATCCTAGAAGTATAAACTAAGACTAATTTACAACAATATTTACAATATAAAAATACCATATAAGGAGAACCCACAGAGGTCAATCACACATCACAATGTGGATGGACTCCTTTGCAAGGCTTTTTGTGGTATGGTCATAATTCAGTTAAGAATAGTTTATTAACAAGAAATGTGGTCTTACCATAATGCATCTAATCAGGAAGCATGAAAAACATATTGTTGTCACATAACCAACCTGCAGATCCCAAAATATATATGTAGAGTTAGATGACATTAAACAAGAAGAACAGCAACTAATAATGAAAGATACATAGTGAGCGACATACTTCCTGTAGTTTCTTCTGTCTCCCCTTTGATTCTACAGGGAAACGCCGTAACATAAGGAAAAGCCTGCAAGAGGTGATGTAAGGTGAAGGAAAATTGTGATCATCAAATAGGTATCGACACATGACTTATCCACTTAACATGTTTTTTCACCTCAAACTATATTGAAGTGTGTAGAGAAAATGGTCAAAAGCCCCCCTAATCTATATCCGAATTTCCAACTACACACTTTAACTTTATGGGAGTCCTATCACCCACCTGAACTGTTTATAACTGTAATAATTACCTCCCTAAATGCTTAGTTGGCAATGTGAGTGTATTTCACTCTCTTTGAGAGAGTGAACATAAAAAACTATTACTAAAATTTTATTTTTAATATCTTTTTTTAATAAATATATGTATAATTATTTATTTTTCTAATTTATTTT